>NW_027675466.1:2292500-2307500 GCF_965601325.2 Salmo salar
GGTCCACATAGATACTAGTCATGCTGGTGTAGTCTATAGCTGAGCTGGTTAAACTGTAGTAGGGTCCACATAGATACTAGTCATGCTGGTGTAGTCTATAGCTGAGCTGGTTAAACTGTAGTAGGGTCCACATAGATACTAGTCATGCTGGTGTAGTCTATAGCTGAGCTGGTTAAACTGTAGTAGGGTCCACATAGATACTAGTCAAGCTGGTGTAGTCTATAGCTGAGCTGGTTAAACTGTAGTAGGGTCCACATAGATACTAGTCACGCTGGTGTAGTCTATAGCTGAGCTGGTTAAACTGTAGTAGGGTCCACATAGATACTAGTCATGCTGGTATAGTCTATAGCTGAGCTGGTTAAACTGTAGTAGGGTCCACATAGATACTAGTCATGCTGGTGTAGTCTATAGCTGAGCTGGTTAAACTGTAGTGGGGTCCACATAGATACTAGTCATGCTGGTGTAGTCTATAGCTGAGCTGGTTAAACTGTAGTAGGGTCCACATAGATACTAGTCATGCTGGTGTAGTCTATAGCTGAGCTGGTTAAACTGTAGTAGGGTCCACATAGATACTAGTCATGCTGGTGTAGTCTATAGCTGAGCTGGTTAAACTGTAGTAGGGTCCACATAGATACTAGTCATGCTGGTGTAGTCTATAGCTGAGCTGGTTAAACTGTAGTAGGGTCCACATAGATACTAGTCATGCTGGTGTAGTCTATAGCTGAGCTGGTTAAACTGTAGTAGGGTCCACATAGATACTAGTCATGCTGGTGTAGTCTATAGCTGAGCTGGTTAAACTGTAGTAGGGTCCACATAGATACTAGTCATGCTGGTGTAGTCTATAGCTGAGCTGGTTAAACTGTAGTAGGGTCCACATAGATACTAGTCATGCTGGTGTAGTCTATAGCTGAGCTGGTTAAACTGTAGTAGGGTCCACATAGATACTAGTCATGCTGGTGTAGTCTATAGCTGAGCTGGTTAAACTGTAGTAGGGTCCACATAGATACTAGTCATGCTGGTGTAGTCTATAGCTGAGCTGGTTAAACTGTAGTAGGGTCCACATAGATACTAGTCATGCTGGTGTAGTCTATAGCTGAGCTGGTTAAACTGTAGTAGGGTCCACATAGATACTAGTCATGCTGGTGTAGTCTATAGCTGAGCTGGTTAAACTGTAGTAGGGTCCACATAGATACTAGTCATGCTGGTGTAGTCTATAGCTGAGCTGGTTAAACTGTAGTAGGGTCCACATAGATACTAGTCATGCTGGTGTAGTCTATAGCTGAGCTGGTTAAACTGTAGTAGGGTCCACATAGATACTAGTCATGCTGGTGTAGTCTATAGCTGAGCTGGTTAAACTGTAGTAGGGTCCACATAGATACTAGTCATGCTGGTGGTGATGGTCCCCAGATGTGATGATTTATTCTGCTCTGTTTTATGTACAATCCTTATTTTCTGACTGATTTGAATTTGAAGAGATTTAAGGTTTTCATATTTGATAAAATACAATGTCCATTTCCATGAATCATGATGTCTGGTGTTGATGTAACAACAGGTGGTCTTTTTAATCCACTATCCAGAGTCAGGAACAGATGAAGTTAGGTCTGCTACTGTTCAGTGATTAAATATATATACTTCTGTGAATATATGAACCATTTGCATCCAAAAATAAACTGCTCACATTCTGGAGATAAACTTTGTAAGGACTGTGTGTTTTTTGTGTAAATAGTTTCTGAAAAAAGTGTGTCCAGCTCAAACGCTGATTGTTGTTGTAAATGAGGGTTCTAAACGAGGGTTCTAAACGAGGGTTCTAAACGAGGGTTCTAAATGAGCGTTCTAAATGAGGGTTCTAAATGAGCGTTTAAATGAGCGTTCTAAAAGAGGGTTCTAAATGTGTGTTCTAAATTGAGAGGTAGCCTGACTGCCATTAGGTACCGAGATGAGATCCTCAGACCCCTTGTGAGACCATATGCTGGTGCGGTTGGCCCTGGGTTCCTCCTAATGCAAGACAATGCTAGACCTCATGTGGCTGGAGTGTGTCAGCAGTTCCTGCAAGAGGAAGGCATTGATGCTATGGACTGGCCCGCCCGTTCCCCAGACCTGAATCCAATTGAGCACATCTGGGACATCATGTCTCGCTCCATCCACCAACGCCACGTTGCACCACAGACTGTCCAGGAGTTGGCGGATGCTTTAGTCCAGGTCTGGGAGGAGATCCCTCAGGAGACCATCCGCCACCTCATCAGGAGCATGCCCAGGCGTTGTAGGGAGGTCATTCAGGCACGTGGAGGCCACACACACTACTGAGCCTCATTTTGACTTGTTTTAAGGACATTACATCAAAGTTGGATCCGCCTGTAGTGTGGTTTTCCACTTTAATTTTGAGTGTGACTCCAAATCCAGACCTCCATGGGTTGATAAATTGGATTTCCATTGATTATTTTTGTGTGATTTTGTTGTCAGCACATTCAACTATGTAAAGAAAAAAGTATTTAATAAGATTATTTCTTTCATTCAGATCTAGGATGTGTTGTTTAAGTGTTCCCTTTATTTTTTTGAGCAGTATATATACTACTTTATTCATCTCAATACCAGAACAATATAAATACTACTTTATTCATCTCAATGCCAGTACAATATAAATACTACTTTATTCATCTCAATACCAGTACAATATAAATACTACTTTATTCATCTCAATACCAGTACAATATAAATACTACTTTATTTATCTCAATACCAGTACAATATAAATACTACTTTATTCATCTCAATAACAGTAGCCCACCAAGTACAATATAAATACCGATTGTAAATATGGTATTGGAACTGACCCCGTATAAATACTGAACAAAAATATTAAATGCAACATGCTACAATTTCAAAGATTTTACTGAGTTACAGTTCATAGAAGGAAATCAGTCATTTAAATAAATAAATTAGGCCCTAATCTATGGATTAGACATGACTGGGAATACAGATATGCATCTGTTGGTCACAGATACCGTTAAAAGTTAGGGGTGTGGATCAGAACCAGTCAGTATCTGGTGTGACCACCATTTGCCTCATGCAGCGCGACACGTCTCCTTCACATAGAGTTGATCAGGCTGCTGATTGGTGGCCTGTTGGAATGTTGTCCGACTTCCTCTTCAATGGCTGTGCGAAGTTGCTGGATATTGGCGAGAACTGGAAACACGCTGTCGTACACGTCTATCCAGAGCATCCCAAACATGCTCAATGAGTGACATGTCTGGTGAAGTACGCAGGCCATGGAAGAACTGGGACATTTTCAGCTTCCAGGAATTGTGTACAGATCCTTGTTGACATTATCGTGCTGAAACATGAGGTGATGCAGGAGGAAGAACGGCACGACAATGGGCCCCAGGATCTCGTCACGGTATCTCTGTGCATTCAAATTGCCATTGATAAAATGCAATTGTGTTCGTTGTCCGTATCTTACCGTACGCAGCAGGTTAGGAGAAAAAAACGTATCAGGTTGTGATAATTAAGTTAAGGTTAGGAAAATGGTTAGGGTTAGCTAAAATGCCCCCCCAAAAAAATATTATATATACTTTTATGTTTCCACACCTCACAAGCTACAGACAACATGGAAAGCGGTAATATGTCTAGATGGGATACAGCTTTTGTCAAATTGACATCTAAGTATATTATATTTTTTTTGGTGTATTTTAGTTAAACTTAACCATTTTCCTAACCTTAACCTAATTATCATAACCTTTTTCTCCTAACCTGCTACGTACGTTCTCCTAAACTTACTACGAAAAGTGATTTTTTTTTTTGTTTGTTGATAAAAGCTGTATCCCATCTAGACTCAAAATCACAGTCCTCCCACAATCCTCTCCTTCCATTTTTAATCCCGACATCCACTGCGGTCTCCACCGGACAAGATGGCGGACAGAATAGGTACGTCGGTTGTCTGTAAAAAAAATAAATAAACGTTTACAGGTTTTAATTTATTTTTTAATTAATCAAACTGACATATTTTCACTTCAGCATTTACATACGAAACATTGTATTTTATTACATTTTTAAAAAAAAAGCCAGTTAGTTAATAATGTTTCTATGTTGTGTTTTTGAAGGCCGCGGTAAATCCATGGTTACGAGTCAAGTCAAGGACTTTACTGTCATGGTCATTAAAACGGACAAAATACAACTTTAAAAACAGCTTGGGTATATTACAAGGAGGAGAATAAGCGAAAAAAAACAAATAGAAATATATATATATTCCCTGACAGTTTCTCTAAAGGGTTGTAAAAATATTCAACTAATTTTACAGCGTTTTGCGTCCAGACGATATGCTAGGTGGCTAGGTATTTAGCCAGGTAAGATAGTTAGCTATATGTCTGTATTTGATTTGATATAATGTGGAATAGGTTTTCTATTTTTTGTTTTCTCATTTCTTTGGGAATAACCTCTGGCTGTTATGTTTTATATGTTACTGTTAAAATAAAAAGTTAGCTAAGCTAAGCTAGTTAGCCTGCAGGACTAGCCTCTTGCAATGCAGTCGGAGTTAGAAACGTTTTGTAGCTTGTCGGCTAATGACAGGCTAACTGGTTATGACAAACAGCCTTGTCTCAACATAACTCCCGTGACTTTGAACTAGCTAACTATCATATATTTCGATATGCTAGGTGGCTAGGTATGTAGCCATGTTAGTTAGCTAAGCTAGTTAGCCTGCAGGACTAGCCTCTTGCAATGCAGTCGGAGTTAGCAACGTTTTGTAGCTTGCCGGCTAATGACAGGCTAACTGGTTATGACAAACAGCCTTGTCTCAACATAACTCCCGTGACTTTGAACTAGCTAACTATCATATATTTCGATATGCTAGGTGGCTAGGTATGTAGCCATGTTAGTTAGCTAAGCTAGTTAGCCTGCAGGACTAGCCTCTTGCAATGCAGTCGGAGTTAGCAACGTTTTGTAGCTTGCCGGCTAATGACAGGCTAACTGTCTCAACGACCCAGACTCAACATAACTCCCGGGACTTTGAACTAGCTACCTATTAAACCTTTTAGTTAGCTTATCTAGAGAACACAGTTTGTCAGTTAACTTATTGCATCTTTGTGAATTATGAGAATTGTACACAACTGGCTCAGGTCTCTCTAGTGAAATGCTAACAAGACATAGCATTCATTGTTACGAAGTTATATGGTTACTATCTTCGGTGGTGTGTTTATTGTGTGAGAGGGACGGCAGGTTTGTGTGTGTGTGAGAGGGACGGCAGGTTTGTGTGTGTGTGAGAGGGACGGCAGGTTTGTGTGTGTGTGTGTGTGTGTGTGTGAAAGAGAGGGACGGCAGGTGTGTATTTATTGTGTGTATACCTGTGTCCTTAGTTCCCGTGGGTAAGAGAGATGGCAGGTGTGTATTTATTGTGTGTATACCTGTGTCCTTAGTCCCTGTGGGTAAGAGAGATGGCAGGTGTGTATTTATTGTGTGTATACCAGGTGTGTGTGTACCAGGTGTGTATTTATTGTGTGTATACCAGGTGTGTGTGTACCAGGTGTGTATTTATTGTGTGTATACCAGGTGTGTGTGTACCAGGTGTGTATTTATTGTGTGTATACCTGTGTCCTTAGTCCCTGTGGGTAAGAGAGATGGCAGGTGTGTATTTATTGTGTGTATACCAGGTGTGTGTGTACCAGGTGTGTATTTATTGTGTGTATACCAGGTGTGTGTGTACCAGGTGTGTATACCAGGTGTGTGTGTACCAGGTGTGTATTTATTGTGTGTATACCAGGTGTGTGTGTACCAGGTGTGTATTTATTGTGTGTATACCAGGTGTGTGTGTACCAGGTGTGTATTTATTGTGTGTATACCAGGTGTGTGTGTACCAGGTGTGTATTTATTGTGTGTATACCAGGTGTGTGTGTACCAGGTGTGTATTTATTGTGTGTATACCAGGTGTGTGTGTACCAGGTGTGTATTTATTGTGTGTATACCAGGTGTGTGTGTGTACCAGGTGTGTATTTATTGTGTGTATACCTGTGTCCTTAGTTCCCGTGGGTAAGAGAGATGGCAGGTGTGTATTTATTGTGTGTATACCAGGTGTGTGTGTATTTATTGTGTGTATACCTGTGTCCTTAGTCCCTGTGGGTGAGAAGCGGCTGATGGAGGTGAAGCTGTGTGAACTGGGCTCCTGGATGGGCAAGAGGGACTTCACTCCTAACGGACTCCTCGCCAGCATCCGCAATGGTTAGACTTCTGGGACAGTTATCACACACACACACACACACACACACACACACTCCTAACGGACTCCTCGCCAGCATCCGCAATGGTTAGACTTCTGGGACAGTTATCACACACACACACACTCCTAACGGACTCCTCGCCAGCATCCGCAATGGTTAGACTTCTGGGACAGTTATCACACACACACACACTCCTAACGGACTCCTCGCCAGCATCCGCAATGGTTAGACTTCTGGGACAGTTATCACACACACACACACTCCTAACGGACTCCTCGCCAGCATCCGCAATGGTTAGACTTCTGGGACAGTTACCCCCCCACACACACACACTCCTAACGGACTCCTCGCCAGCATCCGCAATGGTTAGACTTCTGGGACAGTTATCACACACACACACACACACACACACACACACACACACACACTCCTAACGGACTCCTCGCCAGCATCCGCAATGGTTAGACTTCTGGGACAGTTATCACACACACACACACACACACACACACTCCTAACGGACTCCTCGCCAGCATCCGCAATGGTTAGACTTCTGGGACAGTTATCACACACACACACACACACACACACACACACACACACACACACACACACACTCCTAACGGACTCCTCGCCAGCATCCGCAATGGTTAGACTTCTGGGACAGTTATCACACACACACACACACACACACACACACACTCCTAACGGACTCCTCGCCAGCATCCGCAATGGTTAGACTTCTGGGACAGTTATCACACACACACACACACACACACACACACACACACACACACACACACACACACACACACACACACACACTCCTAACGGACTCCTCGCCAGCATCCGCAATGGTTAGACTTCTGGGACAGTTATCACACACACACACACACACACACACACACTCCTAACGGACTCCTCGCCAGCATCCGCAATGGTTAGACTTCTGGGACAGTTATCACACACACACACACACTCACACACACTCACACACACACACACACACACACACACACACACACAGAGTAACATGCTGTCTCCCCCCCCCCAGGCCATGACAGATATTACAACAAGTACATCAACGTGAAGAAGGGAGGTATCGGAGGCGTGGCCATGCTGCTGGTTGGATACGTGGCCCTCAGTTACCTCTGGGAGTACGACCACCTCAGTGAGTACTAACCCTGGTGGGAGTACGACCACCTCAGTGAGTACTAACCCTGGTGGGAGTACGACCACCTCAGTGAGTACTAACCCTGGTGGGAGTACGACCACCTCAGTGAGTACTAACCCTGGTGGGAGTACGACCACCTCAGTGAGTACTAACCCTGGTGGGAGTACGACCACCTCAGTGAGTACTAACCCTGGTGGGAGTACGACCACCTCAGTGAGTACTAACCCTGGTGGGAGTACGACCACCTCAGCGAGTACTAACCCTGGTGGGAGTACGACCACCTCAGCGAGTACTAACCCTGGGGGAGTACGACCACCTCAGCGAGTACTAACCCTGTGGGAGTACGACCACCTCAGCGAGTACTAACCCTGGGGGAGTACGACCACCTCAGCGAGTACTAACCCTGGGGGAGTACGACCACCTCAGTGAGTACTAACCCTGGGGGAGTACGACCACCTCAGCGAGTACTAACCCTGGGGGAGTACGACCACCTCAGTGAGTACTAACCCTGGGGGAGTACGACCACCTCAGTGAGTACTAACCCTGGGGGAGTACGACCACCTCAGTGAGTACTAACCCTGGGGGAGTACGACCACCTCAGTGAGTACTAACCCTGGGGGAGTACGACCACCTCAGTGAGTACTAACCCTGGGGGAGTACGACCACCTCAGTGAGTACTAACCCTGGGGGAGTACGACCACCTCAGTGAGTACTAACCCTGGGGGAGTACGACCACCTCAGTGAGTACTAACCCTGGGGGAGTACGACCACCTCAGTGAGTACTAACCCTGGGGGAGTACGACCACCTCAGTGAGTACTAACCCTGGGGGAGTACGACCACCTCAGTGAGTACTAACCCTGGGGGAGTACGACCACCTCAGTGAGTACTAACCCTGGGGGAGTACGACCACCTCAGTGAGTACTAACCCTGGGGGAGTACGACCACCTCAGTGAGTACTAACCCTCTGGGAGTACGACCACCTCAGTGAGTACTAACCCTGGGGGAGTACGACCACCTCAGTGAGTACTAACCCTGGGGGAGTACGACCACCTCAGTGAGTACTAACCCTGGGGGAGTACGACCACCTCAGTGAGTACTAACCCTGGGGGAGTACTAACCCTAACCCTGGGGGAGTACTAACCCTAACCCTGTGGGAGTACGACCACCTCAGTGAGTACTAGCCCTAACCCTGGGGGAGTACGACCACCTCAGTGAGTACAGACACTGGGGGAGTACAGACACTGGGGGAGTACAGACACTGGGGGAGTACAGACACTGGGGGAGTACAGACACTGGGGGAGTACGACCACCTCAGTAAGTACAGACACTGTGGGAGTACAGACACTGTGGGAGTACAGATACTGTGGGAGTACGACCATCTCAGTAAGTACAGATACTGTGGGAGTACGACCATCTCAGTAAGTACAGACACTGTGGGAGTACAGACACTGTGGGAGTACAGATACTGTGGGAGTACGACCATCTCAGTAAGTACAGATACTGTGGGAGTACGACCATCTCAGTAAGTACAGACACTGTGGGAGTACGACCATCTCAGTAAGTACAGACACTGTGGGAGTACGACCATCTCAGTAAGTACAGACACTGTGGGAGTACGACCATCTCAGTAAGTACAGACACTGGGGGAGTACGACCACCTCAGTAAGTACAGACACTGTGGGAGTACAGACACTGGGGGAGTACGACCACCTCAGTAAGTACAGACACTGTGGGAGTACAGACACTGTGGGAGTACGACCATCTCAGTAAGTACAGACACTGTGGGAGTACAGACACTGGGGGAGTACGACCACCTCAGTAAGTACAGACACTGGGGGAGTACGACCACCTCAGTGAGTACTAACCCTAACCCTGTGGGAGTACAGACACTGTGGGAGTACAGACACTGCACTGTGGGAGTACGACCATCTCAGTAAGTACAGACACTGTGGGAGTACAGATACTGTGGGAGTACGACCACCTCAGTGAGTACTAACCCTAACCCTGTGGGAGTACAGACACTGTGGGAGTACAGACACTGCACTGTGGGAGTACGACCATCTCAGTAAGTACAGACACTGTGGGAGTACAGATACTGGGGGAGTACGACCACCTCAGTAAGTACAGATACTGTGGGAGTACGACCACCTCAGTGAGTACTAACCCTAACCCTGTGGGAGTACAGACACTGTGGGAGTACAGACACTGCACTGTGGGAGTACGACCACCTCAGTGAGTACTAACCCTAACCCTGTGGGAGTACAGACACTGTGGGAGTACGACCACCTCAGTGAGTACAGACACTGGGAAGGACGATCTGACGTTAACCTCTGTCCCCTCTCGCTCTCTGTCCCCACTTCTCCATTCTCCCTCTCTCCTTCTCCTCTCTCTCTCTCTCTCGCTCTCTTCTTCTCCTCTCAGAGCACGACCGCTGGAGGAAGTACCACTAAGCCCCTCCTCTCCTGACCCAGCAGGGCAGAGCCCTGACCTCTGACCCCCTGGCTCCAGCTGTCTGTATTATACCACCGATGTGACCAATAATAAAATATAACTACTTCTAATATTTACATTTGATCTGCTGTGTTTGGAGGTTCATTACAGTGTTTGGATGTTTTATTTGCTAGTTGATATGACTGTGGACATAAATAAATGTTTTGTTAAATGGGGAAACGTTACAGTGAACTCAAATCTAATTTTTATTTGTCACATACACGTGTTTAGCAGATGTTGGTGTCTAGCTCTAACAGTACAGTAATATCTAACAATGAACACATCTCTAAAATAAATGTATAAATATTTTGATGCTCAATGTCACAGTGACAGACTAAGATACAGTATATACATTTGATGAATAATGTATAATTTGTAAACATTAAAATGGCCAGTGATTCCTAGTCTATGTATATATGGCAGCAGGCTCTAATGTGCTGGTGATGGCTGTTTATCAGTCTGATGGCCTGGAGATAGAAGCTGTTTATCAGTCTGATGGCCTGGAGATAGAAGCTGTTTATCAGTCTGATGGCCTGGAGATAGAAGCTGTTTAACAGTCTGATGGCCTGTAGATAGAAGCTGTTTACCAGTCTGATGGCCTGGAGATAGAAGCTGTTTACCAGTCTGATGGCCTGGAGATAGAAGCTGTTTACCAGTCTGATGGTCTGGAGATAGAAGCTGTTTAACAGTCTGGAGATAGAAGCTGTTTAACAGTCTGGAGATAGAAGCTGTTTACCAGTCTGGAGATAGAAGCTGTTTATCAGTCTGATGGTCTGGAGATAGAAGCTGTTTAACAGTCTGATGGTCTGGAGATAGAAGCTGTTTACCAGTCTGATGGCCTGGAGATAGAAGCTGTTTATCAGTCTGATGGTCTGTAGATAGAAGCTGTTTATCAGTCTGATGGCCTGGAGATAGAAGCTGTTTATCAGTCTGATGGCCTGGAGATAGAAGCTGTTTAACAGTCTGATGGCCTGGAGATAGAAGCTGTTTAACAGTCTGATGGCCTGGAGATAGAAGCTGTTTATCAGTCTGATGGTCTGGAGATAGAAGCTGTTTAACAGTCTGATGGTCTGGAGATAGAAGCTGTTTAACAGTCTGATGGTCTGGAGATAGAAGCTGTTTATCAGTCTGATGGTCTGGAGATAGAAGCTGTTTACCAGTCTGATGGCCTGGAGATAGAAGCTGTTTATCAGTCTGATGGCCTGGAGATAGAAGCTGTTTATCAGTCTGATGGCCTGGAGATAGAAGCTGTTTAACAGTCTGATGGCCTGTAGATAGAAGCTGTTTACCAGTCTGATGGCCTGGAGATAGAAGCTGTTTACCAGTCTGATGGCCTGGAGATAGAAGCTGTTTACCAGTCTGATGGTCTGGAGATAGAAGCTGTTTAACAGTCTGGAGATAGAAGCTGTTTAACAGTCTGGAGATAGAAGCTGTTTACCAGTCTGGAGATAGAAGCTGTTTATCAGTCTGATGGTCTGGAGATAGAAGCTGTTTAACAGTCTGATGGTCTGGAGATAGAAGCTGTTTACCAGTCTGATGGCCTGGAGATAGAAGCTGTTTATCAGTCTGATGGTCTGTAGATAGAAGCTGTTTATCAGTCTGATGGCCTGGAGATAGAAGCTGTTTATCAGTCTGATGGCCTGGAGATAGAAGCTGTTTATCAGTCTGATGGCCTGGAGATAGAAGCTGTTTATCAGTCTGATGGCCTGGAGATAGAAGCTGTTTATCAGTCTGATGGCCTGGAGATAGAAGCTGTTTATCAGTCTGATGGTCTGGAGATAGAAGCTGTTTATCAGTCTGATGGCCTGGAGATAGAAGCTGTTTAACAGTCTGATGGCCTGGAGATAGAAGCTGCTTAACAGTCTGACGGCCTGGAGATAGAAGCTGTTTACCAGTCTGACGGCCTGGAGATAGAAGCTGTTTACCAGTCTGACGGCCTGGAGATAGAAGCTGTTTAACAGTCTGACGGCCTGGAGATAGAAGCTGTTTAACAGTCTGACGGCCTGGAGATAGAAGCTGTTTATCAGTCTGATGGCCTGGAGATAGAAGCTGTTTACCAGTCTGATGGCCTGGAGATAGAAGCTGTTTATCAGTCTGATGGTCTGGAGATAGAAGCTGTTTAACAGTCTGATGGCCTGGAGATAGAAGCTGTTTACCAGTCTGATGGCCTGGAGATAGAAGCTGTTTACCAGTCTGATGGCCTGGAGATAGAAGCTGTTTACCAGTCTGATGGCCTGGAGATAGAAGCTGTTTATCAGTCTGACGGTCTGGAGATAGAAGCTGTTTATCAGTCTGATGGCCTGGAGATAGAAGCTGTTTACCAGTCTGATGGCCTTGAGATAGAAGCTGTTTTTCCAGTCTCTCGGTCCCAGCTTTGATGCCCCTGTACTGACCTCGCCTTCTGGATGATAGCGGGGTGAACAGGCAGTGGCTCGGGTGGTTGTTGTCCTTGATGATCTCTTTTGGCCTTCCTGTGACATCGGGTGCTGTAGGTATCCTGGGAGGGCAGGCAGTCTGCCGTCGGTGATGTGTTGGGCAGACTTGAGGGCGGCGCAGTTGCCGTACCGGGCGGTGATACTGCCTGACAGGATGCTCTCGATGGTGCATCTGTGAACGTTTGTGGGTCTTAGCGGGTCAAGCTGAATTTCTTCAGCCTCCTGAGGTGCTGTTACGCCTTCACCTCACTGTGGTTGGACCATTTCAGTTTGTCGGTGATGTGAACGCTGAGGAACTTGGGAAGATTTCCACCTTCTCCACTGCGGTCCTGTCGGTGGATAGGCGGGGTGCAATCCCTGCTGTTTCCTGAAGTCCACTCATCAACAACAGTATTTTACAGTCTAGAACAAGACTGACTGGAACAGGTTTACTGTATTTTACAGACTAGACCAGGAGGAACAGGTTTACTGTATTTTACAGACTAGAACAAGACTGACTGGAACAGGTTTATTGTATTTTACAGTCTAGAACAAGACTGACTGGAACAGGTTTACTGTATTTTTACAGACTAGACCAGGAGGAACAGGTTTATTGTATTTTACAGACTAGACCAGGAGGAACAGGTTTACTGTATTTTACAGACTAGAACAAGACTGACTGGAACAGGTTTATTGTATTTTTACAGACTAGACCAGGAGGAACAGGTTTATTGTATTTTACAGACTAGAACAAGACTGACTGGAACAGGTTTACTGTATTTTACAGAGTAGACCAGGAGGAACAGGTTTATTGTAATTTACAGACTAGACCAGGAGGAACAGGTTTATTGTATTTTTACAGACTAGACCAGGAGGAACAGGTTTACTGTATTTTACAGACTAGACCAGGAGGAACAGGTTTACTGTATTTTACAGACTAGAACAGGTTTATTGTATTTTACAGACTAGACCAGGAGGAACAGGTTTATTGTATTTTACAGACTAGACCAGGAGGAACAAGAGACTGACTGGAACAGGTTTACTGTATTTTACAGACTAGACCAGGAGGAACAGGTTTATTGTATTTTACAGACTAGACCAGGAGGAACAGGTTTATTGTATTTTACAGACTAGAACAGGTTTATTGTATTTTTACAGACTAGACCAGGAGGAACAGGTTTATTGTATTTTACAGACTAGACCAGGAGGAACAGGTTTATTGTATTTTACAGACTAGACCAGGAGGAACAGGTTTATTGTATTTTACAGACTAGACCAGGAGGAACAGGTTTATTGTATTTTACAGACTAGAACAGGTTTATTGTATTTTACAGACTAGACCAGGAGGAACAGGTTTATTGTATTTTACAGACTAGAACAGGTTTATTGTATTTTTACAGACTAGACCAGGAGGAACAGGTTTACTGTATTTTACAGACTAGACCAGGAGGAACAGGTTTACTGTATTTTACAGACTAGACCAGGAGGAACAGGTTTATTGTATTTTTACAGACTAGACCAGGAGGAACAGGTTTACTGTATTTTACAGACTAGACCAGGAGGAACAGGTTTACTGTATTTTACAGACTAGACCAGGAGGAACAGGTTTATTGTATTTTACAGACTAGACCAGGAGAAACAGGTTTATTGTATTTTTACAGACTAGACCAGGAGGAACAGGTTTACTGTATTTTACAGACTAGACCAGGAGGAACAGGTTTATTGTATTTTTACAGACTAGACCAGGAGGAACAGGTTTATTGTATTTTTACAGACTAGACCAGGAGGAACAGGTTTATTGTATTTTTACAGACTAGAACAGGTTTATTGTATTTTACAGACTAGAACAGGTTTATTGTATTTTACAGACTAGACCAGGAGGAACAGGTTTATTGTATTTTACAGACTAGAACAGGTTTATTGTATTTTACAGACTAGACCAGGAGGAACAGGTTTACTGTATTTTACAGACTAGAACAGGTTTATTGTATTTTACAGACTAGACCAGGAGGAACAGGTTTATTGTATTTTACAGACTAGACCAGGAGGAACAGGTTTATTGTATTTTTACAGACTAGACCAGGAGGAACAGGTTTACTGTATTTTTACAGACTAGACCAGGAGGAACAGGTTTACTGTATTTTACAGACTAGACCAGGAGGAACAGGTTTATTGTATTTTACAGACTAGACCAGGAGGAACAGGTTTACTGTATTTTTACAGACTAGACCAGGAGGAACAGGTTTACTGTATTTTACAGACTAGACCAGGAGGAACAGGTTTACTGTATTTTACAGACTAGACCAGGAGGAACAGGTTTATTGTATTTTACAGACTAGAACAGGTTTACTGTATTTTTACAGACTAGACCAGGAGGAACAGGTTTATTGTATTTTACAGACTAGACCAGGAGGAACAGGTTTACTGTATTTTACAGACTAGACCAGGAGGAACAGGTTTATTGTATTTTACAGACTAGACCAGGAGGAACAGGTTTACTGTATTTTACAGACTAGACCAGGAGGAACAGGTTTATTGTATTTTACAGACTAGACCAGGAGGAAGAGGTTTACTGTATTTTACAGACTAGACCAGGAGGAACAGGTTTACTGTATTTTACAGACTAGACCAGGAGGAACAGGTTTACTGTATTTTACAGACTAGACCAGGAGGAACAGGTTTACTGTATTTTTACAGACTAGACCAGGAGGAACAGGT
>NW_027675466.1:2310000-2347500 GCF_965601325.2 Salmo salar
TCTGTGCTGGTAGTGAGAGAGAGGGGGTGTCCTACCTTCTGGTGACCCAGTATCTGTGCTGGTAGAGAGAGAGGGGGTGTCCTACCTTCTGGTGACCCAGTATCTGTGCTGGTAGTGAGAGAGAGAGGGGGTGTCCTACCTTCTGGTGACCCAGTATCTGTGCTGGTAGTGAGAGAGAGGGGGTGTCCTACCTTCTGGTGACCCAGTATCTGTGCTGGTAGTGAGAGAGAGGGGGTGTCCTACCTTCTGGTGTCCCAGTATCTGTGCTGGTAGTGAGAGAGAGGGGGTGTCCTACCTTCTGGTGACCCAGTATCTGTGCTGGTAGAGAGAGAGGGGGGGTGTCCTACCTTCTGGTGTCCCAGTATCTGTGCTGGTAGTGAGAGAGAGGGGGTGTCCTACCTTCTGGTTTCCCAGTATCTGTGCTGGTAGTGAGAGAGGGGGTGTCCTACCTTCTGGTGTCCCAGTATCTGTGCTGGTAGTGAGAGAGAGGGGGTGTCCTACCTTCTGGTGACCCAGTATCTGTGCTGGTAGTGAGAGAGGGGGTGTCCTACCTTCTGGTGTCCCAGTATCTGTGCTGGTAGTGAGAGAGAGGGGGTGTCCTACCTTCTGGTGTCCCAGTATCTGTGCTGGTAGTGAGAGAGAGGGGGTGTCCTACCTTCTGGTGACCCAGTATCTGTGCTGGTAGTGAGAGAGAGGGGGTGTCCTACCTTCTGGTGTCCCAGTATCTGTGCTGGTAGTGAGAGAGAGGGGGTGTCCTACCTTCTGGTGTCCCAGTATCTGTGCTGGTAGTGAGAGAGAGGGGGTGTCCTACCTTCTGGTGTCCCAGTATCTGTGCTGGTAGTGAGAGAGAGGGGGGGTGTCCTACCTTCTGGTGACCCAGTATCTATGCTGGTAGTGAGAGAGAGAGGGGGTGTCCTACCTTCTGGTGTCCCAGTATCTGTGCTGGTAGTGAGAGAGAGAGGGGGTGTCCTACCTTCTGGTGTCCCAGTATCTGTGCTGGTAGTGAGAGAGAGAGGGGGTGTCCTACCTTCTGGTGTCCCAGTATCTGTGCTGGTAGTGAGAGAGAGGGGGTGTCCTACCTTCTGGTGACCCAGTATCTGTGCTGGTAGAGAGAGAGGGGGTGTCCTACCTTCTGGTGTCCCAGTATCTGTGCTGGTAGTGAGAGAGAGAGGGGGTGTCCTACCTTCTGGTGTCCCAGTATCTGTGCTGGTAGTGAGAGAGAGGGGGTGTCCTACCTTCTGGTGTCCCAGTATCTGTGCTGGTAGTGAGAGAGAGGGGGTGTCCTACCTTCTGGTGTCCCAGTATCTGTGCTGGTAGTGAGAGAGGGGGTGTCCTACCTTCTGGTGACCCAGTATCTGTGCTGGTAGTGAGAGAGAGGGGGTGTCCTACCTTCTGGTGACCCAGTATCTGTGCTGGTAGAGAGAGAGGGGGTGTCCTACCTTCTGGTGACCCAGTATCTGTGCTGGTAGTGAGAGAGAGAGGGGGTGTCCTACCTTCTGGTGACCCAGTATCTGTGCTGGTAGTGAGAGAGAGAGGGGGTGTCCTACCTTCTGGTGACCCAGTATCTGTGCTGGTAGTGAGAGAGAGGGGGTGTCCTACCTTCTGGTGACCCAGTATCTGTGCTGGTAGTGAGAGAGAGGGGGTGTCCTACCTTCTGGTGTCCCAGTATCTGTGCTGGTAGTGAGAGAGAGGGGGTGTCCTACCTTCTGGTGACCCAGTATCTGTGCTGGTAGTGAGAGAGAGAGGGTGTCCTACCTTCTGGTGACCCAGTATCTGTGCTGGTAGTGAGAGAGAGGGGGGGTGTCCTACCTTCTGGTGTCCCAGTATCTGTGCTGGTAGTGAGAGAGAGGGGGTGTCCTACCTTCTGGTGACCCAGTATCTGTGCTGGTAGTGAGAGAGAGGGGGTGTCCTACCTTCTGGTGACCCAGTATCTGTGCTGGTAGTGAGAGAGAGGGGGTGTCCTACCTTCTGGTGACCCAGTATCTGTGCTGGTAGTGAGAGAGAGAGGGGGTGTCCTACCTTCTGGTGTCCCAGTATCTGTGCTGGTAGTGAGAGAGAGGGGGTGTCCTACCTTCTGGTGTCCCAGTATCTGTGCTGGTAGTGAGAGAGGGGGTGTCCTACCTTCTGGTGACCCAGTATCTGTGCTGGTAGTGAGAGAGAGGGGGTGTCCTACCTTCTGGTGACCCAGTATCTGTGCTGGTAGAGAGAGAGGGGGTGTCCTACCTTCTGGTGACCCAGTATCTGTGCTGGTAGTGAGAGAGAGAGGGGGTGTCCTACCTTCTGGTGACCCAGTATCTGTGCTGGTAGTGAGAGAGAGGGGGTGTCCTACCTTCTGGTGACCCAGTATCTGTGCTGGTAGTGAGAGAGAGGGGGTGTCCTACCTTCTGGTGTCCCAGTATCTGTGCTGGTAGTGAGAGAGAGGGGGTGTCCTACCTTCTGGTGACCCAGTATCTGTGCTGGTAGAGAGAGAGGGGGGGTGTCCTACCTTCTGGTGTCCCAGTATCTGTGCTGGTAGTGAGAGAGAGGGGGTGTCCTACCTTCTGGTTTCCCAGTATCTGTGCTGGTAGTGAGAGAGGGGGTGTCCTACCTTCTGGTGTCCCAGTATCTGTGCTGGTAGTGAGAGAGAGGGGGTGTCCTACCTTCTGGTGACCCAGTATCTGTGCTGGTAGTGAGAGAGGGGGTGTCCTACCTTCTGGTGTCCCAGTATCTGTGCTGGTAGTGAGAGAGAGGGGGTGTCCTACCTTCTGGTGTCCCAGTATCTGTGCTGGTAGTGAGAGAGAGGGGGTGTCCTACCTTCTGGTGACCCAGTATCTGTGCTGGTAGTGAGAGAGAGGGGGTGTCCTACCTTCTGGTGTCCCAGTATCTGTGCTGGTAGTGAGAGAGAGGGGGTGTCCTACCTTCTGGTGTCCCAGTATCTGTGCTGGTAGTGAGAGAGAGGGGGTGTCCTACCTTCTGGTGTCCCAGTATCTGTGCTGGTAGTGAGAGAGAGGGGGGGTGTCCTACCTTCTGGTGACCCAGTATCTATGCTGGTAGTGAGAGAGAGAGGGGGTGTCCTACCTTCTGGTGTCCCAGTATCTGTGCTGGTAGTGAGAGAGAGAGGGGGTGTCCTACCTTCTGGTGTCCCAGTATCTGTGCTGGTAGTGAGAGAGAGAGGGGGTGTCCTACCTTCTGGTGTCCCAGTATCTGTGCTGGTAGTGAGAGAGAGGGGGTGTCCTACCTTCTGGTGACCCAGTATCTGTGCTGGTAGAGAGAGAGGGGGTGTCCTACCTTCTGGTGTCCCAGTATCTGTGCTGGTAGTGAGAGAGAGAGGGGGTGTCCTACCTTCTGGTGTCCCAGTATCTGTGCTGGTAGTGAGAGAGAGGGGGTGTCCTACCTTCTGGTGTCCCAGTATCTGTGCTGGTAGTGAGAGAGAGGGGGTGTCCTACCTTCTGGTGTCCCAGTATCTGTGCTGGTAGTGAGAGAGGGGGTGTCCTACCTTCTGGTGACCCAGTATCTGTGCTGGTAGTGAGAGAGAGGGGGTGTCCTACCTTCTGGTGACCCAGTATCTGTGCTGGTAGAGAGAGAGGGGGTGTCCTACCTTCTGGTGACCCAGTATCTGTGCTGGTAGTGAGAGAGAGAGGGGGTGTCCTACCTTCTGGTGACCCAGTATCTGTGCTGGTAGTGAGAGAGAGAGGGGGTGTCCTACCTTCTGGTGACCCAGTATCTGTGCTGGTAGTGAGAGAGAGGGGGTGTCCTACCTTCTGGTGACCCAGTATCTGTGCTGGTAGTGAGAGGAGAGGGGGTGTCCTACCTTCTGGTGTCCCAGTATCTGTGCTGGTAGTGAGAGAGAGGGGGTGTCCTACCTTCTGGTGACCCAGTATCTGTGCTGGTAGTGAGAGAGAGAGGGGTGTCCTACCTTCTGGTGACCCAGTATCTGTGCTGGTAGTGAGAGAGAGGGGGGGTGTCCTACCTTCTGGTGTCCCAGTATCTGTGCTGGTAGTGAGAGAGAGGGGGTGTCCTACCTTCTGGTGACCCAGTATCTGTGCTGGTAGTGAGAGAGAGGGGGTGTCCTACCTTCTGGTGACCCAGTATCTGTGCTGGTAGTGAGAGAGAGAGGGGGTGTCCTACCTTCTGGTGTCCCAGTATCTGTGCTGGTAGTGAGAGAGAGAGGGGGTGTCCTACCTTCTGGTGACCCAGTATCTGTGCTGGTAGTGAGAGAGAGAGGGGGTGTCCTACCTTCTGGTGACCCAGTATCTGTGCTGGTAGTGAGAGAGAGGGGGGTGTCCTACCTTCTGGTGTCCCAGTATCTGTGCTGGTAGTGAGAGAGAGGGGGGGTGTCCTACCTTCTGGTGTCCCAGTATCTGTGCTGGTAGTGAGAGAGAGAGGGGGTGTCCTACCTTCTGGTGACCCAGTATCTGTGCTGGTAGTGAGAGAGAGAGGGGGTGTCCTACCTTCTGGTGTCCCAGTATCTGTGCTGGTAGTGAGAGAGGGGGTGTCCTACCTTCTGGTGTCCCAGTATCTGTGCTGGTAGTGAGAGAGGGGGTGTCCTACCTTCTGGTGTCCCAGTATCTGTGCTGGTAGTGAGAGAGGGGGTTGTCCTACCTTCTGGTGTCCCAGTATCTGTGCTGGTAGTGAGAGAAGGGGTGTCCTACCTTCTGGTGTCCCAGTATCTGTGCTGGTAGTGAGAGAGGGGGTGTCCTACCTTCTGGTGTCCCAGTATCTGTGCTGGTAGTGAGAGAGGGGGTGTCCTACCTTCTGGTGACCCAGTATCTGTGCTGGTAGTGAGAGAGAGAGGGGGTGTCCTACCTTCTGGTGTCCCAGTATCTGTGCTGGTAGTGAGAGAGAGAGGGGGTGTCCTACCTTCTGGTGACCCAGTATCTGTGCTGGTAGTGAGAGAGAGAGGGTGTCCTACCTTCTGGTGTCCCAGTATCTGTGCTGGTAGTGAGAGAGAGGGGGTGTCCTACCTTCTGGTGTCCCAGTATCTGTGCTGGTAGTGAGAGAGAGAGGGGGTGTCCTACCTTCTGGTGACCCAGTATCTGTGCTGGTAGTGAGAGAGAGGGGGTGTCCTACCTTCTGGTGACCCAGTATCTGTGCTGGTAGTGAGAGAGGGGGTGTCCTACCTTCTGGTGTCCCAGTATCTGTGCTGGTAGTGAGAGAGAGGGGGTGTCCTACCTTCTGGTGTCCCAGTATCTGTGCTGGTAGTGAGAGAGAGAGGGGGTGTCCTACCTTCTGGTGTCCCAGTATCTGTGCTGGTAGTGAGAGAGAGAGGGGGTGTCCTACCTTCTGGTGACCCAGTATCTGTGCTGGTAGTGAGAGAGAGGGGGTGTCCTACCTTCTGGTGACCCAGTATCTGTGCTGGTAGTGAGAGAGAGGGGGTGTCCTACCTTCTGGTGTCCCAGTATCTGTGCTGGTAGTGAGAGAGAGGGGGGGTGTCCTACCTTCTGGTGTCCCAGTATCTGTGCTGGTAGTGAGAGAGAGGGGGGGGTGTCCTACCTTCTGGTGTCCCAGTATCTGTGCTGGTAGTGAGAGAGAGAGGGGGTGTCCTACCTTCTGGTGTCCCAGTATCTGTGCTGGTAGTGAGAGAGAGAGGGGGTGTCCTACCTTCTGGTGTCCCAGTATCTGTGCTGGTAGTGAGAGAGAGAGGGGGTGTCCTACCTTCTGGTGTCCCAGTATCTGTGCTGGTAGTGAGAGAGAGAGGGGGTGTCCTACCTTCTGGTGTCCCAGTATCTGTGCTGGTAGTGAGAGAGAGAGGGGGTGTCCTACCTTCTGGTGTCCCAGTATCTGTGCTGGTAGTGAGAGAGAGAGGGGGTGTCCTACCTTCTGGTGTCCCAGTATCTGTGCTGGTAGTGAGAGAGAGAGGGGGTGTCCTACCTTCTGGTGTCCCAGTATCTGTGCTGGTAGTGAGAGAGAGGGGGTGTCCTACCTTCTGGTGTCCCAGTATCTGTGCTGGTAGTGAGAGAGGGGGTGTCCTACCTTCTGGTGTCCCAGTATCTGTGCTGGTAGTGAGAGAGAGGGGGTGTCCTACCTTCTGGTGTCCCAGTATCTGTGCTGGTAGAGGAGGCTGTTCGGTGGCTCCCATTGGCAGTTCAAACCGCGGGCTGCAGAAAGACACACCCATTATTCTGGACTCATTTCATCTCACGGCCTAAACGCTACTATTTTCACAGGGCTCTGGGTCAGAGAGGATTATGGGTAGTGTAGTTTTACCTCCTCCTGGGTCAGAGAGGATTATGGGTAGTGTAGTTTTACCTCCTGGGTCATAGAGGATTATGGTTAGTGTAGTTTTACCTCCTCCTGGGTCAGAGAGGATTATGGTTAGTGTAGTTTTACCTCCTCCTGGGTCAGAGAGGATTATGGTTAGTGTAGTTTTACCTCATGGGTCATAGAGGATTATGGTTAGTGTAGTCTTACCTCCTCCTGGGTCATAGAGGATTATGGGAGGTGTAGTTTACCTCCTGGGTCATAGATGATATAAATATGACCAGGGTAACAGTCGAATACCTCTGCAGTATTCCACCAGACCCCGCAGGGTAACAGTTGAATACCTCTGCAGTATTCCAGACCCCGCAGGGTAACAGTTGAATACCTCTGCAGTATTCCACCAGACCACGCAGGGTAACAGTTGAATACCTCTGCAGTATTCCACCAGACCACGCAGGGTAACAGTTGAATACCTCTGCAGTATTCCACCAGACCACGCAGGGTAACAGTCGAATACCTCTGCAGTATTCCAGACCCGGCAGGGTAACAGTTGAATACCTCTGCAGTATTCCACCAGACCCCGCAGGGTAACAGTTGAATACCTCTGCAGTATTCCACCAGACCCCGCAGGGTAACAGTTGAATACCTCTGCAGTATTCCACCAGACCCCGCAGGGTAACAGTTGAATACCTCTGCAGTATTCCACCAGACCACGCAGGGTAACAGTTGAATACCTCTGCAGTATTCCAGACCCCGCAGGGTAACAGTCGAATACCTCTGCAGTATTCCAGACCCCGCAGGGTAACAGTCGAATACCTCTGCAGTATTCCAGACCCCGCAGGGTAACAGTTGAATATCTCTGCAGTATTCCAGACCCCGACAGGGTAACAGTTGAATACCTCTGCAGTATTCCAGACCCCGCAGGGTAACAGTCGAATACCTCTGCAGTATTCCAGACCCCGCAGGGTAACAGTTGAATACCTCTGCAGTATTCCAGACCCCGCAGGGTAACAGTTGAATACCTCTCCAGTATTCCAGACCCCGCAGGGTAACAGTTGAATACCTCTCCAGTATTCCAGACCCCGCAGGGTAACAGTTGAATAACTCTGCAGTATTCCACCAGACCCCGCAGGATAACAGTTGAATACCTCTGCAGTATTCCAGACCCCGACAGGGTAGCAGTCGAATACCTCTGCAGTATTCCAGACCCCGACAGGGTAGCAGTCGAATACCTCTGCAGTATTCCAGACCCCGCAGGGTAACAGTTGAATACCTCTGCAGTATTCCAGACCCCGCAGGGTAACAGTTGAATACCTTTGCAGTATTCCAGACCCCGACAGGGTAACAGTCGAATACCTCTGCAGTATTCCAGACCCCGACAGGGTAACAGTCGAATACCTCTGCAGTATTCCAGACCCTGACAGGGTAACAGTTGAATACCTCTGCAGTATTCCAGACCCCACAGGGTAACAGTTGAATACCTCTGCAGTATTCCAGACCCCGCAGGGTAACAGTCGAATACCTCTGCAGTATTCCAGACCCCGCAGGGTAACAGTTGAATACCTCTGCAGTATTCCAGACCCGGCAGGGTAACAGTTGAATACCTCTGCAGTATTCCAGACCCCGCAGGATAACAGTCGAATACCTCTGCAGTATTCCAGACCCCGCAGGATAACAGTCGAATACCTCTGCAGTATTCCAGACCCCGCAGGGTAACAGTCGAATACCTCTGCAGTATTCCAGACCCCGCAGGGTAACAGTCGAATACCTCTGCAGTATTCCAGACCCCGACAGGGTAGCAGTTGAATACCTCTGCAGTATTCCAGACCCCGCAGGGTAACAGTTGAATACCTCTGCAGTATTCCAGACCCCGCAGGGTAACAGTTGAATACCTCTGCAGTATTCCAGACCCCGCAGGGTAACAGTTGAATACCTCTGCAGTATTCCAGACCCCGCAGGGTAACAGTTGAATACCTCTGCAGTATTCCAGACCCCACAGGGTAACAGTTGAATACCTCTGCAGTATTCCAGACCCCGACAGGATAACAGTTGAATACCTCTGCAGTATTCCAGACCCCGACAGGATAACAGTTGAATACCTCTGCAGTATTCCAGACCCCGACAGGATAACAGTTGAATACCTCTGCAGTATTCCAGACCCCGACAGGATAACAGTTGAATACCTCTGCAGTATTCCAGACCCCGACAGGATAACAGTTGAATACCTCTGCAGTATTCCAGACCCCGACAGGATAACAGTTGAATACCTCTGCAGTATTCCAGACCCTGACAGGGTAACAGTTGAATACCTCTGCAGTATTCCAGACCCCGCAGGGTAACAGTTGAATACCTCTGCAGTATTCCAGACCCCGCAGGGTAACAGTCGAATACCTCTGCAGTATTCCAGACCCCGCAGGGTAACAGTCGAATACCTCTGCAGTATTCCAGACCCCGCAGGGTAACAGTTGAATACCTCTGCAGTATTCCAGACCCCGCAGGGTAACAGTTGAATACCTCTGCAGTATTCCAGACCCCGCAGGGTAACAGTCGAATACCTCTGCAGTATTCCAGACCCCGCAGGGTAACAGTTGAATACCTCTGCAGTATTCCAGACCCCACAGGGTAACAGTTGAATACCTCTGCAGTATTCCAGACCCCGACAGGATAACAGTTGAATACCTCTGCAGTATTCCAGACCCCGACAGGATAACAGTTGAATACCTCTGCAGTATTCCAGACCCCGACAGGGTAACAGTTGAATACCTCTGCAGTATTCCAGACCCCGACAGGATAACAGTTGAATACCTCTGCAGTATTCCAGACCCCGACAGGATAACAGTTGAATACCTCTGCAGTATTCCAGACCCCGACAGGATAACAGTTGAATACCTCTGCAGTATTCCAGACCCCGACAGGATAACAGTTGAATACCTCTGCAGTATTCCAGACCCCGACAGGATAACAGTCGAATACCTCTGCAGTATTCCAGACCCCGACAGGGTAACAGTCGAATACCTCTGCAGTATTCCAGACCCCGACAGGGTAACAGTCGAATACCTCTGCAGTATTCCAGACCCCGCAGGGTAACAGTCGAATACCTCTGCAGTATTCCAGACCCCGCAGGGTAACAGTTGAATACCTCTGCAGTATTCCAGACCCCGCAGGGTAACAGTTGAATACCTCTGCAGTATTCCAGACCCCGCAGGGTAACAGTCGAATACCTCTGCAGTATTCCAGACCCCGCAGGGTAACAGTCGAATACCTCTGCAGTATTCCAGACCCCGCAGGGTAACAGTCGAATACCTCTGCAGTATTCCAGACCCCGCAGGGTAACAGTTGAATACCTCTGCAGTATTCCAGACCCCGACAGGGTAGCAGTTGAATACCTCTGCAGTATTCCAGACCCCGCAGGGTAACAGTTGAATACCTCTGCAGTATTCCAGACCCCGCAGGGTAACAGTTGAATACCTCTGCAGTATTCCAGACCCCACAGGGTAACAGTTGAATACCTCTGCAGTATTCCAGACCCCGACAGGATAACAGTTGAATACCTCTGCAGTATTCCAGACCCCGACAGGATAACAGTTGAATACCTCTGCAGTATTCCAGACCCCGACAGGATAACAGTTGAATACCTCTGCAGTATTCCAGACCCTGACAGGGTAACAGTTGAATACCTCTGCAGTATTCCAGACCCCGCAGGGTAACAGTTGAATACCTCTGCAGTATTCCAGACCCCGCAGGGTAACAGTTGAATACCTCTGCAGTATTCCAGACCCCGCAGGGTAACAGTTGAATACCTCTGCAGTATTCCAGACCCCGCAGGGTAACAGTCGAATACCTCTGCAGTATTCCAGACCCCGCAGGGTAACAGTTGAATACCTCTGCAGTATTCCAGACCCCGACAGGGTAGCAGTTGAATACCTCTGCAGTATTCCAGACCCCGCAGGGTAACAGTTGAATACCTCTGCAGTATTCCAGACCCCGCAGGGTAACAGTTGAATACCTCTGCAGTATTCCAGACCCCACAGGGTAACAGTTGAATACCTCTGCAGTATTCCAGACCCCGACAGGGTAACAGTTGAATACCTCTGCAGTATTCCAGACCCCGACAGGATAACAGTTGAATACCTCTGCAGTATTCCAGACCCCGACAGGATAACAGTTGAATACCTCTGCAGTATTCCAGACCCCGACAGGATAACAGTTGAATACCTCTGCAGTATTCCAGACCCCGACAGGATAACAGTTGAATACCTCTGCAGTATTCCAGACCCCGACACGATAACAGTTGAATACCTCTGCAGTATTCCACCAGACCCCACAGGATAACAGTTGAATACCTCTGCAGTATTCCAGACCCCGACAGGGTAACAGTTGAATACCTCTGCAGTATTCCAGACCCCGCAGGGTAACAGTTGAATACCTCTGCAGTATTCCAGACCCCGCAGGGTAACAGTTGAATACCTCTGCAGTATTCCAGACCCCGACAGGGTAGCAGTCGAATACCTCTGCAGTATTCCAGACCCCGCAGGGTAACAGTTGAATACCTCTGCAGTATTCCAGACCCCGACAGGGTAACAGTTGAATACCTCTGCAGTATTCCAGACCCCACAGGGTAACAGTTGAATACCTCTGCAGTATTCCACCAGACCCCACAGGGTAACAGTCGAATACCTCTGCAGTATTCCAGACCCCGCAGGGTAACAGTCGAATACCTCTGCAGTATTCCAGACCCCGCAGGATAACAGTTGAATACCTTTGCAGTATTCCAGACCCCGCAGGGTAGCAGTTGAATACCTCTGCAGTATTCCAGACCCCGACAGGGTAACAGTCGAATACCTCTGCAGTATTCCAGACCCCGACAGGGTAACAGTCGAATACCTCTGCAGTATTCCAGACCCCGCAGGATAACAGTTGAATACCTCTGCAGTATTCCAGACCCCGACAGGGTAACAGTTGAATACCTCTGCAGTATTCCACCAGACCCCACAGGGTAACAGTCGAATACCTCTGCAGTATTCCAGACCCCACAGGGTAACAGTCGAATACCTCTGCAGTATTCCAGACCCCGCAGGATAACAGTTGAATACCTTTGCAGTATTCCAGACCCCGCAGGGTAGCAGTTGAATACCTCTGCAGTATTCCAGACCCCGACAGGGTAACAGTCGAATACCTCTGCAGTATTCCAGACCCCGACAGGGTAACAGTCGAATACCTTTGCAGTATTCCAGACCCCGACAGGGTAACAGTCGAATACCTCTGCAGTATTCCAGACCCCGCAGGGTAACAGTTGAATACCTCTGCAGTATTCCAGACCCCGCAGGGTAACAGTTGAATACCTCTGCAGTATTCCAGACCCCGCAGGGTAACAGTTGAATACCTCTGCAGTATTCCAGACCCCGACAGGGTAACAGTTGAATACCTCTGCAGTATTCCAGACCCCGACAGGGTAACAGTTGAATACCTCTGCAGTATTCCAGACCCCGACAGGGTAACAGTTGAATACCTCTGCAGTATTCCAGACCCCGACAGGGTAACAGTTGAATACCTCTGCAGTATTCCAGACCCCGACAGGGTAACAGTTGAATACCTCTGCAGTATTCCAGACCCCGACAGGGTAACAGTTGAATACCTCTGCAGTATTCCAGACCCCGACAGGGTAACAGTCGAATACCTCTGCAGTATTCCAGACCCCGACAGGGTAACAGTCGAATACCTCTGCAGTATTCCAGACCCCGACAGGGTAACAGTCGAATACCTCTGCAGTATTCCAGACCCCGACAGGGTAACAGTCGAATACCTCTGCAGTATTCCAGACCCCGACAGGGTAACAGTCGAATACCTCTGCAGTATTCCAGACCCCGCAGGGTAACAGTTGAATACCTCTGCAGTATTCCACCAGACCCCGCAGGGTAACAGTTGAATACCTCTGCAGTATTCCACCAGACCCCGCAGGGTAACAGTTGAATACCTCTGCAGTATTCCACCAGACCACGCAGGGTAACAGTTGAATACCTCTGCAGTATTCCACCAGACCCCGCAGGGTAACAGTTGAATACCTCTGCAGTATTCCAGACCCCACAGGGTAACAGTTGAATACCTCTGCAGTATTCCACCAGACCACGCAGGGTAACAGTTGAATACCTCTGCAGTATTCCAGACCACGCAGGGTAACAGTCGAATACCTCTGCAGTATTCCAGACCCCGCAGGGTAACAGTTGAATACCTCTGCAGTATTCCAGACCCCGCAGGGTAACAGTTGAATACCTCTGCAGTATTCCAGACCCCGCAGGGTAACAGTTGAATACCTCTGCAGTATTCCAGACCCCGCAGGGTAACAGTTGAATACCTCTGCAGTATTCCAGACCCCGCAGGGTAACAGTTGAATACCTCTGCAGTATTCCAGACCCCGACAGGGTAACAGTCGAATACCTCTGCAGTATTCCACCAGACCCCGCAGGGTAACAGTTGAATACCTCTGCAGTATTCCAGACCCCGCAGGGTAACAGTTGAATACCTCTGCAGTATTCCACCAGACCACGCAGGGTAACAGTTGAATACCTCTGCAGTATTCCAGACCACGCAGGGTAACAGTTGAATACCTCTGCAGTATTCCACCAGACCCCACAGGGTAACGGTGGAATACCTCTGCAGTATTCCAGACCCCGCAGGGTAACAGTTGAATACCTCTGCAGTATTCCAGACCCCGACAGGGTAACAGTCGAATACCTTTGCAGTATTCCAGACCCCGACAGGGTAACAGTTGAATACCTCTGCAGTATTCCAGACCCCGCAGGGTAACAGTTGAATACCTCTGCAGTATTCCAGACCCCGACAGGGTAACAGTTGAATACCTCTGCAGTATTCCAGACCCCGACAGGGTAACAGTTGAATACCTCTGCAGTATTCCAGACCCCGACAGGGTAACAGTTGAATACCTCTGCAGTATTCCAGACCCCGACAGGGTAACAGTTGAATACCTCTGCAGTATTCCAGACCCCGCAGGGTAACAGTTGAATACCTCTGCAGTATTCCAGACCCCGCAGGGTAACAGTTGAATACCTCTGCAGTATTCCAGACCCCGCAGGGTAACAGTTGAATACCTCTGCAGTATTCCAGACCCTGACAGGGTAGCAGTTGAATACCTCTGCAGTATTCCAGACCCCGCAGGGTAACAGTTGAATACCTCTGCAGTATTCCAGACCCCGCAGGGTAACAGTTGAATACCTCTGCAGTATTCCAGACCCCGCAGGGTAACAGTTGAATACCTCTGCAGTATTCCAGACCCCGCAGGGTAGCAGTTGAATACCTCTGCAGTATTCCAGACCCCGCAGGGTAACAGTTGAATACCTCTGCAGTATTCCAGACCCCGACAGGGTAACAGTTGAATACCTCTGCAGTAGAGGCTATAAAAAGGTGAATATTAAAAGAGATTGAATAAGAGAATAAACTCACTGCATGAATTTACAGGACCGGCCCTCTGGACAGAACCCGACCAAGTAGTTCATACAGATCACTCTTCTGGTGTGGCGGTGTCTGCAGTCTGGACCTGAGGAGGAGGGAGGGAGGGAGGGAGGGAGAGAGAGAGGAGGGAAGGAGAGAGGAGAGAGAGAGAGGGGAGGGAGAGAGAGAGAGAGAGAGAGAGAGGGAGAGAGAGAGAGAGAGAGGGAGGGAGAGAGAGAGAGGGGAGGGAGAGAGAGGGAGGGAGAGAGAGAGAGAGAGGGAGAGAGGGAGGGAGAGAGAGAGAGGGAGGAGGGAGAGAGAGAGGGAGAGAGAGAGGGAGGGAGAGAGAGAGAGAGAGAGAGAGGGAGGGAGAGAGAGAGAGGGAGAGAGAGAGAGGGAGAGAGAGAGAGAGGGAGGGAGAGAGAGAGAGGGAGAGAGAGAGAGAGGGAGGGAGAGAGAGAGAGAGAGAGAGAGAGAGAGGGAGAGAGAGAGAGAGAGGGAGGGAGAGAGAGAGAGGGGAGGGAGAGAGAGAGAGGGGAGGGAGAGAGAGAGAGAGAGGGGAGGGAGAGAGAGAGAGAGAGGGGAGGGAGAGAGAGAGAGAGAGGGGAGGGAGAGAGAGAGAGAGAGAGGGGGAGAATGTTAAGGACAAGACAGAACAACAGGAACATCAGCCAGTAGATCACCTGCTGGGTGTTGATGAACAGGAAGTGAACGGTGGCGACTCAACACGTCAGGAAGTGAACGGTGGCGACTCAACACGTCAGGAAGTGCACCGTGGCGACTCAACACGTCAGGAAGTGAACGGTGGCGACTCAACCTGTCAGGAAGTGAACGGTGGCGACTCAACACGTCAGGAAGTGAACGGTGGCGACTCAACCTATCAGGAAGTGAACGGTGGCGACTCAACCTGTCAGGAAGTGAACGGTGGCGACTCAACCTGTCAGGAAGTGAACGGTGGCGACTCAACCTGTCAGGAAGTGAACGGTGGCGACTCAACCTGTCAGGAAGTGAACGGTGGCGACTCAACACGTCAGGAAGTGAACGGTGGCGACTCAACACGTCAGGAAGTGAACGGTGGCGACTCAACACGTCAGGAAGTGAACGGTGGCGACTCAACACGTCAGGAAGTGAACGGTGGCGACTCAACACGTCAGGAAGTGAACGGTGGCGACTCAACACGTCAGGAAGTGAACGGTGGCGACTCAACACGTCAGGAAGTGAACGGTGGCGACTCAACACGTCAGGAAGTGAACGGTGGCGACTCAACACGTCAGGAAGTGAACGGTGGCGACTCAACACGTCAGGAAGTGAACGGTGGCGACTCAACACGTCAGGAAGTGAACGGTGGCGACTCAACACGTCAGGAAGTGAACGGTGGCGACTCAACACGTCAGGAAGTGAACGGTGGCGACTCAACACGTCAGGAAGTGAACGGTGGCGACTCAACACGTCAGGAAGTGAACGGTGGCGACTCAACACGTCAGGAAGTGAACGGTGGCGACTCAACACGTCAGGAAGTGAACGGTGGCGACTCAACACCTCAGGAAGTGAACGGTGGCGACTCAACACATCGGGAAGTGCACCGTGGCGACTCAACCCGTCGGGAAGTGCACCGTGGCGACTCAACCCGTCGGGAAGTGCACCGTGGCGACTCAACACGTCAGGAAGTGCACCGTGGCGACTCAACACGTCAGGAAGTGCACCGTGGCGACTCAACACGTCAGGAAGTGCACCGTGGCGACTCAACACGTCAGGAAGTGCACCGTGGCGACTCAACACGTCAGGAAGTGCACCGTGGCGACTCAACACGTCAGGAAGTGCACCGTGGCGACTCAACACGTCAGGAAGTGCACCGTGGCGACTCAACCTATCAGGAAGTGAACAGGAAATGACAGTTGATGTTCTGAGGAAGAAGAGACACCTGCTGCTGTGAACCAGCGGTCGGCACCACGGTCTGTTTAGTCTCTTAGTGCTGGAGCAGTGAGTGAGAGAGAGAGAGTGAGTGAGTGAGTGAGAGACAGAGAGACAGAGAGAGTGAGTGAGAGACAGAGAGAGAGAGTGAGAGACAGAGAGAGAGAGTGAGTGAGTGAGTGTGAGTGAGAGAGAGAGCGTGAGTGAGAGAGAGCGTGAGAGTGAGAGAGAGTGAGAGAGAGCGTGTGAGAGAGAGCGTGTGAGAGAGAGAGAGCGTGTGAGAGAGAGAGAGCGTGTGAGAGAGAGAGAGAGCGTGTGAGAGAGAGAGAGCGTGTGAGAGAGAGAGAGCGTGTGAGAGAGAGAGAGCGTGTGAGAGAGAGAGTGAGTCAGAGACAGAGAGTGAGAGAGCGAGAGAGAGTGAGAGTGTGAGAGAGCGAGTGAGTGAGTGAGAGGACGTACCATGTTTGCAGAAGCCTCTGTCATACCAGGGGCAGTCTTTGATCTTAGACTCTGGGTCGATGTGGAGGAACGGACACTCCTTGTTACTGCACTCTCCTAGACACACAGAGACACACACAGTTAGCCCATACAGATGGGGGCACCGCGGTACACAGTTAGCTGATACAGATGGGGGCACCGCGGTAGACAGTTAGCCCATACAGATGGGGGCACCGCGGTACACAGTTAGCCCATACAGATGGGGGCACCGCGGTAGACAGTTAGCCCATACAGATGGGGGCACCGCGGTAGACAGTTAGCCCATACAGATGGGGGCACCGCGGTAGACAGTTAGCCCATACAGATGGGGGCACCGCGGTAGACAGTTAGCCCATACAGATGGGGGCACCGCGGTAGACAGTTAGCCCATACAGATGGGGGCACCGCGGTAGACAGTTAGCCCATACAGATGGGGGCACCGCAGTAGACAGTTAGCCCATACAGATGGGGGCACCGCGGTAGACAGTTAGCCCATACAGATGGGGGCACCGCGGTAGACAGTTAGCCCATACAGATGGGGGCACCGCGGTAGACAGTTAGCCGATACAGATGGGGGCACCGCGGTAGACAGTTAGCCGATACAGATGGGGAGAACTGCAGTAGACAGTTAGCCAATACAGATAGGGGGAACTGCAGTAGACATTTAGCCGATACAGATGGGGGCACCACGGTACAGTTAGCCGATACAGATGGGGGGAACTGCAGTAGACAGTTAGCCGATACAGATGGGAGAACTGCAGTAGACAGTTAGCCAATACAGATGGGGCTGGAACGAGCTGCAACAAACACTCAAACTGGACAGTTTTATCTCCATCTCTTCATTCAAAGACTCAATCATGGACACTCTTACTGACAGTTGTGGCTGCTTTTTGTGATGTATTGTTGTCTCTACCTTCTTGCCCTTTGTGCTGTTGTCTGAGCCCAATAATGTTTGTACCATGTTGTGTTGCTACCATGTTGTGTTGCTACCATGTTGTTGTCATGTTGTGTTGCTGCCATGTTGTGTTGCTGCCATGTTGTGTTGCTGCCATGTTGTGTTGCTGCCATGTTGTGTTGTTGTCATGTTGTGTTTCTGCCATGTTGTTGTCATGTTGTGTTGCTGCCATGTTGTGTTGCTGTTGTGTTGCTGCCATGTTGTGTTGCTGCCATGTTGTCATGTTGCTGCCATGTTGTTGTCATGTTGCTGCCATGTTGCTGCCATGTTGTGTTGCTGCCATGTGTTGCTGCCATGTTGCTGCCATGTTGTGTTGCTGCCATGTTGCTGCCATGTTGTGTTGCTGCCATGTTGTGTTGCTGCCATGTTGTGTTGCTGCCATGTTGTGTTGCTGCCATGTTGCTGCCATGTTGTGTTGCTGCCATGTTGTGTTTCTGCCATGTTGTGTTGCTGCCATGTTGTGTTGCTGCCATGCTGTTGTTGTGTTGTCATGTGTTGCTGCCATGCTGTGTTGTCATGTGTTGCTGTGTTGTCATGTGTTGCTACCATGCTGTATTGTCATGTGTTGTTGCCTTGCTGTGTTGTCATGTGTTGCTACCATGCTGTGTTGTCATGTGTTGCTACCATGCTGTGTTGTCATGTTTTGCTGCCATGCTGTGTTGTCATGTGTTGCTACCATGCTGTGTTGTCATGTTGTGTTGCTACCATGCTGTGTTGTCATGTTGTGTTGCTGCCATGCTGTGTTGTCATGTGTTGCTACCATGCTGTGTTGTCATGTGTTGCTACCATGCTGTGTTGTCATGTGTTGCTACCATGCTGTGTTGTCATGTGTTGCTACCATGCTGTGTTGTCATGTGTTGCTACCATGCTGTGTTGTCATGTGTTGCTACCATGCTGTGTTGTCATGTGTTGCTACCATGCTGTGTTGTCATGTGTTGCTACCATGCTGTGTTGTCATGTGTTGCTGCCATGCTGTGTTGTCGTCTCTCGTTGAGATGTGTGTTTTGTCCTATAATCTTTTTTTAAATCCCAGCCACCGCAGGAGGCCGTCATTGTAAAATAAGAAATTGTTCTTAACTGACTTACCAGGTTAAATAAAAGGTTAAATAAAAGGTTAAATAAAAGGTTAAATAAAGGGTTCAATAAAGGGTTAAATAAAGGTTCAATAAAGGTTCAATGGTTTAATAAAGGTTAAATAAAGGTTAAATAAAGGGTTAAATAAAGGGTTAAATAAAGGTTAAATAAAGGGTTAAATAAAGGTTAAATAAAGGGTTAAATAAGGGTTAAATAAAGGGTTAAATAAGGGTTAAATAAAGGGTTAAATAAAGGTTAAATAAAGGTTAAATAAAGGGTTCAATAAAGGGTTAAATAAAAGGTTAAATAAAAGGTTAAATAAAAGGCTAAATAAAGATTAAATAAAGGTTAAATAAAGGGTTAAATAAAGGTTAAATAAAGGGTTAAATAAAGGGTTAAATAAAGGGTTAAATAAAAGGTTAAATAAAGGTTAAATAAAGGGTAAATAAAGGGTTAAATAAAGGTTAAATAAAGGGTAAATAAAGGGTTAAATAAAGGGTTAAATAAAGGTTAAATAAAGGTTAAATAAAGGGTTAAATAAAGGGTTAAATAAAGGTTAAATAAAGGGTTAAATAAAGGTTAAATAAAGATTAAATAAAGGGTTAAATAAAGGTTAAATAAAGGTTAAATAAAGCCCAGCCACATACCGAACTTGGAGTAGAAGTAACACTCGGGCATCTTGGTCATGTCGTACTCGTGTAGAAACTCACACTGATCTCCCTTCTTACAGAGTCCTCTGAGCCAGTGTTTACACACCACTGTCTTCTCCCCACTGATGTGACGGAAAGGACACATCCCACCTGCAGCAACACACACGCACACACACACACACACACACACACACACACACACACACAGATCACTTTATACACATCCCACCTGCAGCAACACCCACACACACACACAGATCACTTTATACACATTCCACCTGCAGCAACACACACACTGATCACTTTATACACATCCCACCTGCAGCAACACACACACACTGATCACTTTATACACATTTCCACCTGCAGCAACACCCACACACACACACTGATCACTTTATACACATCCCACCTGCAGCAACACACACACACTGATCACTTTATATACATCCCACCTGCAGCAACACACACACACACACACTGATCACTTTATACACATCCCACCTGCAGCAACACACACACACACACACTGATCACTTTATATACATCCCACCTGCAGCAACACACACACACTGATCACTTTATACACATTCCACCTGCAGCGACACCCACACACACACACTGATCACTTTATACACATCCCACCTGCAGCAACACACACACACTGATCACTTTATACACATACCACCTGCAGCAACACACACACACTGATCACTTTATACACATACCACCTGCAGCAACACACACACACACACACACTGATCACTTTATACACATACCACCTGCAGCAACACACACACACACACACACTGATCACTTTATACACACACCACCTGCAGCAACACACACACACACACACTGATCACTTTATACGCATCCACCTGCAGCAACACACACACACACTGATCACTTTATACACACACCACCTGCAGCAACACACACACACACTGATCACTTTATACACATCCCACCTGCAGCAACACACACACACACACACACACTGATCACTTTATACACATACCACCTGCAGCAACACACACACACACACACACACTGATCACTTTATACACATACCACATGCAGCAACACACACACACACACTGATCACTTTATACACATACCACCTGCAGCAACACACACACTGATCACTTTATACACATCCCACCTGCAGCAACACACACACACTGATCACTTTATACACATCCCACCTGCAGCAACACACACACACTGATCACTTTATACACATCCCACCTGCAGCAACACACACTGATCACTTTATACACATACCACCTGCAGCAACACACACACACACACACACTGATCACTTTATACACATACCACCTGCAGCAACACACACACTGATCACTTTATACACATCCACCTGCAGCAACACACACACAATGATCACTTTATACACATACCACCTGCAGCAACACACACACACACACACTGATCACTTTATACACATCCCACCTGCAGCAACACACACTGATCACTTTATACACATACCACCTGCAGCAACACACACACACACACACACACACACTGATCACTTTATACACATACCACCTGCAGCAACACACACACACACTGATCACTTTATACACATACCACCTGCAGCAACACACACACACACTGATCACTTTATACACACACCACCTGCAGCAACACACACACACACACACTGATCACTTTATACACATCCCACCTGCAGCAACACACACTGATCACTTTATACACATACCACCTGCAGCAACACACACACACACACTGATCACTTTATACACATCCCACCTGCAGCAACACACACTGATCACTTTATACACATACCACCTGCAGCAACACACACACACACTGATCACTTTATACACATACCACCTGCAGCAACACACACACTGATCACTTTATACACATCCCACCTGCAGCAACACACACTGATCACTTTATACACATACCACCTGCAGCAACACACACACACACACACTGATCACTTTATACACATACCACCTGCAGCAACACACACTGATCACTTTATACACACACCACCTGCAGCAACGCACACACACACACACTGATCACTTTATACACATCCACCTGCAGCAACACACACACACTGATCACTTTATACACATCCCACCTGCAGCAACACACACACACACACACACACACTGATCACTTTATACACATCCACCTGCAGCAACACACACACACTGATCACTTTATACACATATCACCTGCAGCAACACACACACACACACACTGATCACTTTATACACATCCACCTGCAGCAACACACACACACTGATCACTTTATACACACACCACCTGCAGCAACACACACACACACACACTGATCACTTTATACACATCCCACCTGCAGCAACACACACTGATCACTTTATACACATACCACCTGCAGCAACACACACACACACACACTGATCACTTTATACACATACCACCTGCAGCAACACACACTGATCACTTTATACACACACCACCTGCAGCAACGCACACACACACACACTGATCACTTTATACACATCCACCTGCAGCAACACACACACACTGATCACTTTATACACATCCCACCTGCAGCAACACACACACACACACACACACACTGATCACTTTATACACATCCACCTGCAGCAACACACACACACTGATCACTTTATACACATATCACCTGCAGCAACACACACACACACACACTGATCACTTTATACACATCCACCTGCAGCAACACACACACACTGATCACTTTATACACACACCACCTGCAGCAACACACACACACACACACTGATCACTTTATACACATCCCACCTGCAGCAACACACACACACACACACACACACACACTGATCACTTTATACACATACCACCTGCAGCAACACACACTGATCACTTTATACACACACCACCTGCAGCAACGCACACACACACACACTGATCACTTTATACACATCCACCTGCAGCAACACACACACACTGATCACTTTATACACATCCCACCTGCAGCAACACACACACACACACACACACACTGATCACTTTATACACATCCACCTGCAGCAACACACACACACTGATCACTTTATACACATACCACCTGCAGCAACACACACACACACACACTGATCACTTTATACACATCCACCTGCAGCAACACACACACACTGATCACTTTATACACACACCACCTGCAGCAACACACACACACACACACTGATCACTTTATACACATCCCACCTGCAGCAACACACACTGATCACTTTATACACATACCACCTGCAGCAACACACACACACACACACTGATCACTTTATACACATACCACCTGCAGCAACACACACTGATCACTTTATACACACACCACCTGCAGCAACGCACACACACACACACTGATCACTTTATACACATCCACCTGCAGCAACACACACACACTGATCACTTTATACACATCCCACCTGCAGCAACACACACACACACACACACACACACACTGATCACTTTATACACATCCACCTGCAGCAACACACACACACTGATCACTTTATACACACACAGTTCATATCAACACACACACACACTGGGTCAGTTCCTATACACACACACACACAGATCAGTTTATACACACATCCCCCAGCAGATACACACACACACTTGTAGAGGAGTCTGTATCAGTCACATACAGAGAACTCATCACAGGTAACACTCTCACCTTTGAGACAGGCCGCTCTCATGAAGAACTCACACACAGCAGCCCCGGACTCTACAGACAGACAGACACAGGAAGTTACAATACAAAACAATACATGAACCTAACACACTGCAGCCTCAAACTCTGCAACAATAAAAAAAAAAAACCACACCTAATTATAAAATCAGTTCATAAGTTAGCTAAACTAGCCAAGTTAGCTTAGCTACCATGCTAAAACTACAACAGTACCTAGCCAAGTTAGCTTAGCTACCATGCTAAAACTACAACAGTACCTAGCTAACGTTAGCTACCATGCTAAAACTACAACAGTACCTAGCTAACGTTAGCTACCATGCTAAAACTACAACAGTACCGAGCTAACGTTAGTTACCATGCTAAAACTACAACAGTACCTAGCTAACGTTAGCTACCATGCTAAAACTACAACAGTACCGAGCTAACGTTAGCTACCATGCTAAAACTACAACAGTACCTAGCTAACGTTAGTTAACAGGCTAACTTAGTAAGTAGCGACTACTTACTGTCCATCCCGGGGAAAGGGAGAGGCTGAGCCCCCAGCTGCTGCTCCACAGCTATCTCTAGATCAAACTTGATGTGGTCCACGGTGGCTATCAGGTCCTGCATGATGGCAGTCTCACCCCCGCTTCCGACCAGACAGAAACAAGCTAGCCTAGCCTAGCTTAGCTAGCAGTCTCACCCCCGCTTCCGACCAGACAGAAACAAGCTTGCCTAGCCTAGCTTAGCTAGCAGTCTCACCCCCGCTTCCGACCAGACAGAAACAAGCTAGCCTAGCCTAGCTTAGCTAGCAGTCTCACCCCCGCTTCCGACCAGACAGAAACAAGCTTGCCTAGCTTAGCTAGCAGTCTCACCCCCGCTTCCGACCAGACAGAAACAAGCTAGCCTAGCCTAGCTTAGCTAGCAGTCTCACCCCCGCTTCCGACCAGACAGAAACAAGCTAGCTTAGCTTAGCTTAGCTAGCAGTCTAACGGCAGTTCGCAATCAGCTAACCTGTGAAATCTCGCTAAAGTAGCTGATATATCAACCATAAGAGGCGTTTGCTCTAGATTGCTTTGGCTAGCTAATTGTATATTTGAAATGTGTAGAAAAATCAACAGTGGGGAAAGTTGGTTAACTAAGACAAGTCCGTTTTGTCTTGTTGATCTGCCATCTTGTTTCTCCTGCCCTCCAGAAGACGGGCGGGTTGAACTCCAACCTTTGACCTGTGTGGGAGGGGGGGGGGGGGGGGGGGGGGGAGGTTAAAAGCCTGAGTAATCGATCTATGAGAGAGTTTGGATGTGAACTTGCCAGAAGATGCCGACCCTACCATTACGCTTGTTTACACAGAGCTGCACTGGGGTCAGAATGCAATCATGGTTACATTAAGATCCCCCCCCCCCCATTGAGCTAGCGTGAGATATGGGCTGGAAAAGGTAACGCATATAGCCACCATACTTCAAATGGTTACTATAGCACTATTTCAATCTTGTCGATTGGAGCAGTGTGGATAAAGGTGGCATATCCCATCCCTGGATTGAGGTAAGTTTTTCGACCCATATCTCACCGCTGGCTCCACGTAAAAATATCAATATCAATTACAAATAAAAGCTTTTTATTAATGTTATTTTACCCACAAGCCAGCCAGTCCTTCATTTTAATTAACTAGGCAAGTCAGTTAAGAACAAATTCTTATTTTCAATGACGGTCTACCGGGGAACAGTGGGTTAACTGCCTTGTTCAGGGGCAAAACGACATATTTTTACCTTGTCGGCTCAGGCATTTGATCTTGCAACCTTCTGATTACTAGTCCAGCGCTCTAACCACTAGGCTACCTGCCTCCCCCCTCTAACCACTAGGCTACCTGCCGCCCCCCATCACTCAGAAGTGAGTGTTTCATCAGAGAACATGCTGAGTGTTTAGTTTAACGAGGCAAGTCAGTGAAGAAAACATTCTTATTTACAATGACGGCCTACCAAAGGCCTCCTGCGGGGACGGGGCCTGGGATTAAACATTTAATAAAATGTTTTAAAATAGGACAAAACACACATCACGACAAGAGAGACGACACAACACTACATAAAGAGAGACCTAAGACAACAACACAGCATGGCAGCAACACAACACTACATAAAGAGAGACCTAAGACAACAACATAGCATGGCAGCAACACAACACTACATAAAGAGAGACCTAAGACAACAACATAGCATGGCAGCAACACAACACTACATAAAGAGAGACCTAAGACAACAACACAGCATGGCAGCAACACAACACTACATAAAGAGAGACCTAAGACAACAACATAGCAAGGCAGCAACACAACACTACATAAAGAGAGACCTAAGACAACAACACAGCATGGCAGCAACACAACACTACATAAAGAGAGACCTAAGACAACAACACAGCATGGCAGCAACACAACACTACATAAAGAGAGACCTAAGACAACAACATAGCAAGGCAGTGTAACCGATGTGAAAATGGCTAGTTAGTTAGCGGTGGTGCGCTCTAATAGCGTTTTTAATCGGGTGACGTCACTCGCTCTGAGACCTTGAAGTAGTTGTTTCCCCTTTGCTCTGCAAGGGGCCGCGGATTTTTGTGGCGCGATGGGTCCAAGGTTCAAGCCCAGGTTGGGGGCGAGGAGAGGGACGGAAGCTATACTGTTACAGCAGCAACACATGACAACACAGCATGGTAGCAACACAGCATGGTAGCAACACAACATGGTAGCAACACAACATGGTAGCAACACAACATGGTAGCAACAGCACAGGGTACAAACATTATTGGGCTCAGACAACAGCACAAAGGGGCAATAAGGTAGAGACAACAATGCATCACACAAAGCAGCCACAACTGTCAGTAAGAGTGTCCATGATTGAGTCTTTGAATGAAGAGATGGAGATAAAACTGTCCAGTTTGAGTGTTTAAATGTCCTTTGTCAAGTAAAATCACTACCTACTCTCTCAGACATGGATCCTCCTGGTCTCTGACTCTCCTCTGTCTTCTACACTGAAATCCCCCTCTCCTCTGTCTTCTACACTGAAATCCCCCTCTCCTCTCTGTCTTCTACACTGAAATCCTCCTCTCCTCTGTCTTCTACACTGAAATCCCCCTCTCCTCTGTCTTCTACATTAAAATCCTCCTCTCCTCTGTCTTCTACACTGAAATCCCCCTCTCCTCTCTGTCTTCTACACTCAAACCCCCCTCTCCTCTGTCTTCTACACTGAAATCCTCCTCTCCTCTGTCTTCTACACTGAAATCCCCCTCTCCTCTGTCTTCTACACTGAAATCCTCCTCTCCTCTGTCTTCTACACTGAAATCCCCCTCTCCTCTGTCTTCTACACTCAAACCCCCCTCTCCTCTGTCTTCTACACTGAAATCCCCCTCTCCTCTGTCTTCTACACTGAAATCCCCCTCTCCTCTGTCTTCTACACTGAAATCCTCCTCTCCTCTGTCTTCTACACTGAAATTCCCCTCTCCTGTCTGTCTTCTACACTGAAATCCTCCTGTCTGTCTTCTACACTGAAATCCCCCTCTCCTGTCTGTCTTCTACACTGAAATCCCCCTCTCCTCTGTCTTCTACACTGAAATCCTCCTCTCCTCTGTCTTCTACACTGAAATCCCCCTCTCCTGTCTGTCTTCTACACTGAAATCCCCCTCTCTCTGTCTTCTACACTGAAATCCTCCTCTCCTCTGTCTTCTACACTGAAATCCCCCTCTCCTCTCTGTCTTCTACACTGAAATCCTCCTCTCCTCTGTCTTCTACACTGAAATCCTCCTCTCCTCTCTGTCTTCTACACTGAAATCCTCCTCTCCTCTGTCTTCTACACTGAAATCCTCCTCTCCTCTGTCTTCTACACTGAAATCCCCCTCTCCTCTCCTCTGTCTTCTACACTGAAAACCTCCTCTCTAACTCTCCTCTCTGTCTTCTACACTGAAATCCTTCTCTCTGTCTCATCTGTCTTCTACACTGAAACGACTGGAGAGGAGAAAACAAAATACCCCACGTTTACATCCCGTTTCCAGACGTGTAGGATGGAGAAGAGAGAAGGGGATGGAAGAAGAGGCCAGGGAGCCAGTGTTCCAGAGCATCAAATTCATGATGCATTGTGGGTATATTTGACTGTGACTGATGTAAATAAAATAAAATAAAGAATGAGTAGTTATTTATGATACAGCCTTTTTTTCAGAAAAATCACCAAATGGACAAGTCTAACCTGTTGACGATATTATATTAGATAGAATCATGATTTAACTACACTGAACAAAAACTAAAAATGCCAATTTGCAACAATTTCAAAGATTTTTACTAAGTTACAGTTCATATATGGAAATAAGTCAATTGAAATCAATGCCTTAGGCCCTAATCTATGGATTTCACACGACTGGGAATACAGATATGCATCTGTCGGTCACAGATACCTTTATAAAAAGAAAGTTAGGGGTGTGGATCAGAGAACCAGTCAGTATCTGGTGTGACCCCCCCCCATTTGTCTCATGCAGCGCGACACATCTCCTTCACATAGAGTTGATCAGGCTGTTGATTGGTGGCCTGTTGGAATGTTGGTCCCACTTCCTCTTCAATGGCCGTGTGAAATGGCTGGATATTGGGCGGGAACTGGAACACGTTGTCAATCAAGAGCATCCGAACACTTCCCCCCCCCCCCGAGTTCCCAGTTGTTGTGAACGCACTGTAGTCGGAGTTTTCGCCGAGTTCCCAGTTGTTATGAACGCAGCAAAAAGCCCCTCAATTGAATGAAATAGAATTGAGTGACGTACATATCGTGCGATCGAGGATCGAGTCGTGACGTCAATAAGAAGCGACGGTGAGCAGGCCTACGAAATCAATACACACCAAAAAAAAATATACTACGCGGGGGGGGGAAATAAGGTTTATTGTTTTTCATTTTGGTTAAATAATCCGTTTTGATTAAACGCGATGCCGAAAGTAAAGAGGAGCAGGAAACCACCTCCCGATGGCTGGGAGTTGATTGAACCGACTTTGGACGAATTAGACCAAAAAATGAGAGAAGGTAAAACATATTTTTTGCTAGCTAATAATGTTAGCCACCTAAGCTAACTAAATCCTCTACTCCGACTGTAACAAAACGAGGCTCAGCTAACATCATGTCTACACAAATGTTAACATTTAATATTTTTTGGGGGGATATTCAACCAGTCTCAACTAAGCTATATTATCAAGTTGTTGTATGAATCTGATTTGGATCAGTCCTGTTTTTATTGTGACTGACTAACTTCTCCGTAACCTAACGAGGCTGTCCGTACAGCCAGATACCTACGACCCCTCTGTCTCGCCTTCAGCTATTTGCATGTTTCCTTTGTCGTATTGTGGGTTATTGTTCAGATACCTCGACAATCATAACCAAAAGGTTGAGGTTTTAGATAGGTAGCTTCTAAGTTAACTACACTGAACAATAATATAAACGCAACAAGGTAAAACAAAAATGTTACTGAGCTCATATAAGGAAATCCTTCAACTGAAAAATAAATTAGTCGCTAATCTATGGATTTCACATGACTGGGAATACAGATATGCATCTGTTGGTCACAGATACCTTAAAAAAAAAAAAAAAAAAAAAATACAGCCAAATTCTCTAAAATGACGGAGGTGGCTTATGGTAGAGGAATGAACATTTCAATTCTCTGGCAACAGCTCTGGTAGACGTTCCTGCAGTCAGCATGCCAATTGCACACTCCCTCAACTTGAGACATCTGTGGCATTGAGTTGTTGTGACAAAACTGCACATTTTTTAGAGTGGCCTTTTATTGTCCCCCAGCACAAGGTGCACCTGTGTTGTTTAATCTGCTTCTTGATATGCCGCACCTGTCAGTTGGATGGATTATCTTGAAAAAGTAGAAATGCTCACTAACAGGGATGTAAACACATTTGTTCTCAAAAATTTAAGAGAGAAATACGTTTTTTTTACTGTATGGAAACATGGGACCAACACTTTACATGTTGCGGTTTTTTTTATATTGTTGTTCAGTGTAGTTAGTTGAGCTAGGGTAATCAACCAGCCAAACTATTAGCTACTTAGCTAGCTACAATATAAAGTTGATGTATGAATGGGGAAATCTTGGATAATGGGGAAATCTTGGAGAATGGAGAAATCTTGGATAATGGGGGAATCTTGGAGAATGGGGAAATCTTGGATAATGGGGGAAATCTTGGATAATTCCTGTATTGTATCGATGACGAGGTTGCGATTTGTCTCCTTACAGCCGAGACGGAGCCTCACGAGGGAAAGCGGAAGGTGGAGTCCCTGTGGCCGATATTCAGACTGCATCATCAGAGGAGCAGATATATCTTCGACTTGTTCTACAAGAGGAAGGCCATCAGCAGAGGTAGATAATATTACTGTTACATAAGAGGAAGACCATCAGCAGAGATAGATATTACTGTTACATAAGAGGAACGCCGTCAGCAGAGATAGATATTACTGTTACATAAGAGGAAGACCGTCAGCAGAGATAGATATTACTGTTACATAAGAGGAAGACCGTCAGCAGAGATAGATATTACTGTTACATAAGAGGAAGACCGTCAGCAGAGATAGATATTACTGTTACATAAGAGGAAGACCGTCAGCAGAGGTAGATAATATTACTGTTACATAAGAGGAAGACCGTCAGCAGAGATAGATATTACTGTTACATAAGAGGAAGACCGTCAGCAGAGATAGATATTACTGTTACATAAGAGGAAGACCGTCAGCAGAGATAGATATTACTGTTACATAAGAGGAAGACCGTCAGCAGAGATAGATATTACTGTTACATAAGAGGAAGACCGTCAGCAGAGATAGATATTACTGTTACATAAGAGGAAGACCGTCAGCAGAGATAGATATTACTGTTACATAAGAGGAAGACCGTCAGCAGAGGTAGATAATATTACTGTTACATAAGAGGAAGACCGTCAGCAGAGATAGATATTACTGTTACATAAGAGGAAGACCGTCAGCAGAGATAGATATTACTGTTACATAAGAGGAAGACCGTCAGCAGAGATAGATATTACTGTTACATAAGAGGAAGACCGTCAGCAGAGATAGATATTACTGTTACATAAGAGGAAGACCGTCAGCAGAGGTAGATATTACTGTTACATAAGAGGAAGACCGTCAGCAGAGATAGATATTACTGTTACATAAGAGGAAGACCGTCAGCAGAGGAAGACCGTCAGCAGAGATAGATATTACTGTTACATAAGAGGAAGACCGTCAGCAGAGATAGATATTACTGTTAGATAAGAGGAAGACCGTCAGCAGAGATAGATATTACTGTTACATAAGAGGAAGACCGTCAGCAGAGATAGATATTACTGTTACATAAGAGGAAGACCGTCAGCAGAGGAAGACCGTCAGCAGAGATAGATATTACTGTTACATAAGAGGAAGACCGTCAGCAGAGATAGATATTACTGTTACATAAGAGGAAGACCGTCAGCAGAGATAGATATTACTGTTACATAAGAGGAAGACCGTCAGCAGAGGTAGATAATATTACTGTTACATAAGAGGAACGCCGTCAGCAGAGATAGATATTACTGTTACATAAGAGGAAGACCGTCAGCAGAGATAGATATTACTGTTACATAAGAGGAAGACCGTCAGCAGAGATAGATATTACTGTTACATAAGAGGAAGACCGTCAGCAGAGGTAGATAATATTACTGTTACATAAGAGGAAGACCGTCAGCAGAGATAGATATTACTGTTACATAAGAGGAAGACCGTCAGCAGAGATAGATATTACTGTTACATAAGAGGAAGACCGTCAGCAGAGGTAGATATTACTGTTACATAAGAGGAAGACCGTCAGCAGAGGTAGATATTACTGTTACATAAGAGGAAGACCGTCAGCAGAGATAGATATTACTGTTACATAAGAGGAAGACCATCAGCAGAGATAGATATTACTGTTACACAAGAGGAAGACCGTCAGCAGAGATAGATATTACTGTTACATAAGAGGAAGACCGTCAGCAGAGATAGATATTACTGTTACATAAGAGGAACGCCGTCAGCAGAGATAGATATTACTGTTACATAAGAGGAAGACCGTCAGCAGAGATAGATATTACTGTTACATAAGAGGAAGACCGTCAGCAGAGATAGATATTACTGTTACATAAGAGGAAGACCGTCAGCAGAGATAGATATTACTGTTACATAAGAGGAAGACCGTCAGCAGAGATAGATATTACTGTTACATAAGAGGAAGACCGTCAGCAGAGATAGATAATACTGTTACATAAGAGGAAGACCGTCAGCAGAGATAGATATTACTGTTACATAAGAGGAAGACCGTCAGCAGAGGTAGATATTACTGTTACATAAGAGGAAGACCGTCAGCAGAGGAAGACCGTCAGCAGAGATAGATATTACTGTTACATAAGAGGAAGACCGTCAGCAGAGATAGATATTACTGTTACATAAGAGGAAGACCGTCAGCAGAGATAGATAATACTGTTACATAAGAGGAAGACCGTCAGCAGAGGTAGATATTACTGTTACATAAGAGGAAGACCGTCAGCAGAGATAGATATTACTGTTACATACGAGGAAGACCGTCAGCAGAGATAGATATTACTGTTACATAAGAGGAAGACCGTCAGCAGAGATAGATATTACTGTTACATAAGAGGAAGACCGTCAGCAGAGATAGATATTACTGTTACATAAGAGGAAGACCGTCAGCAGAGATAGATATTACTGTTACATAAGAGGAAGACCGTCAGCAGAGATAGATATTACTGTTACATAAGAGGAAGACCGTCAGCAGAGGTAGATAATATTACTGTTACATAAGAGGAAGACCGTCAGCAGAGGTAGATATTACTGTTACATAAGAGGAAGACCGTCAGCAGAGATAGATATTACTGTTACATAAGAGGAAGACCGTCAGCAGAGATAGATATTACTGTTACATAAGAGGTAGACCGTCAGCAGAGATAGATATTACTGTTACATAAGAGGAAGACCGTCAGCAGAGATAGATATTACTGTTACATAAGAGGAAGACCGTCAGCAGAGATAGATATTACTGATACATAAGAGGAAGACCGTCAGCAGAGATAGATATTACTGTTACATAAGAGGAAGACCGTCAGCAGAGATAGATATTACTGTTACATAAGAGGAAGACCGTCAGCAGAGGTAGATAATATTACTGTTACATAAGAGGAAGACCGTCAGCAGAGATAGATAATATTACTGTTACATAAGAGGAAGACCGTCAGCAGAGATAGATATTACTGTTACATAAGAGGAAGACCGTCAGCAGAGATAGATATTACTGTTACATAAGAGGAAGACCGTCAGCAGAGGAAGACCATCAGCAGAGGTAGATAATATTACTGTTACATAAGAGGAAGACCGTCAGCAGAGATGGATATTACTGTTACATAAGAGGAACGCCGTCAGCAGAGATAGATATTACTGTTACATAAGAGGAAGACCGTCAGCAGAGATAGATATTACTGTTACATAAGAGGAAGACCGTCAGCAGAGATAGATATTACTGTTACATAAGAGGAAGACCGTCAGCAGAGATAGATATTACTGTTACATAAGAGGAAGACCGTCAGCAGAGATAGATATTACTGTTACATAAGAGGAAGACCGTCAGCAGAGATAGATATTACTGTTACATAAGAGGAAGACCGTCAGCAGAGGTAGATAATATTACTGTTACATAAGAGGAAGACCGTCAGCAGAGGTAGATATTACTGTTACATAAGAGGAACGCCGTCAGCAGAGATAGATATTACTGTTACATAAGAGGAAGACCGTCAGCAGAGATAGATATTACTGTTACATAAGAGGAAGACCGTCAGCAGAGATAGATATTACTGTTACATAAGAGGAAGCCCGTCAGCAGAGATAGATATTACTGTTACATAAGAGGAAGACCGTCAGCAGAGATAGATATTACTGTTACATAAGAGGAAGACCGTCAGCAGAGATAGATATTACTGTTACATAAGAGGAAGACCGTCAGCAGAGATAGATATTACTGTTACATAAGAGGAAGACCGTCAGCAGAGATAGATATTACTGTTACATAAGAGGAAGACCGTCAGCAGAGATAGATAATATTACTGTTACATAAGAGGAACGCCGTCAGCAGAGATAGATATTACTGTTACATAAGAGGAAGACCGTCAGCAGAGATAGATATTACTGTTACATAAGAGGAAGACCATCAGCAGAGGTAGATAATATTACTGTTACATAAGAGGAAGACCGTCAGCAGAGATGGATATTACTGTTACATAAGAGGAAGACCGTCAGCAGAGATAGATATTACTGTTACATAAGAGGAAGACCATCAGCAGAGGTAGATAATATTACTGTTACATAAGAGGAAGACCGTCAGCAGAGATAGATATTACTGTTACATAAGAGGAAGACCGTCAGCAGAGATAGATATTACTGTTACATAAGAGGAAGACCGTCAGCAGAGGTAGATAATATTACTGTTACATAAGAGGAAGACCGTCAGCAGAGATAGATATTACTGTTACATAAGAGGAAGACCATCAGCAGAGATAGATATTACTGTTACATAAGAGGAAGACCGTCAGCAGAGATAGATATTACTGTTACATAAGAGGAAGACCGTCAGCAGAGATAGATATTACTGTTACATAAGAGGAAGACCGTCAGCAGAGATAGATATTACTGTTACATAAGAGGAAGACCGTCAGCAGAGATAGATATTACTGTTACATAAGAGGAAGACCGTCAGCAGAGGAAGACCGTCAGCAGAGATAGATATTACTGTTACATAAGAGGAAGACCGTCAGCAGAGATAGATATTACTGTTACATAAGAGGAAGACCGTCAGCAGAGGTAGATATTACTGTTACATAAGAGGAAGACCGTCAGCAGAGATAGATATTACTGTTACATAAGAGGAAGACCGTCAGCAGAGATAGATATTACTGTTACATAAGAGGAAGACCGTCAGCAGAGATAGATATTACTGTTACATAAGAGGAAGACCGTCAGCAGAGGTAGATAATATTACTGTTACATAAGAGGAAGACCGTCAGCAGAGATAGATATTACTGTTACATAAGAGGAAGACCGTCAGCAGAGATAGATATTACTGTTACATAAGAGGAAGACCGTCAGCAGAGGAAGACCGTCGTACACTGAATATATAAGATGCAGAGGCTAGTGGAGCGTTGAGTTTGCTTATTTTAGGGTTTGGGTTTTTAGGTATAATGCTCTTTCTCTCTCTCTCTCTCTCTCTCTGTGTGTGTGTGTGTGTGTGTGTGTGTGTGTGTGTGTGTGTCCTGTGTGTGTGTGTGTGTGCGTCCTGTGTGTGTGTGTGTGTGTGTGCGTCCTGTGTGTGTGTAGAGCTGTATGACTACTGTATAAAGGAGAGTTATGCTGATAAGAATCTGATCGCTAAGTGGAAGAAACAGGGATACGAGAACCTGTGCTGTCTTCGATGCATCCAGACACGGGACACCAACTTTGGGACCAACTGCATCTGCAGAGTCCCCAAGAGCAAGCTGGAGGAGTGGTGAGTACTGCAATAGTACTATAGTACTACTATAATACTACTATAGAGTCCCCAAGAGGCAAGCTGGAGGTGGTGAGTACTGCAATAGTACTATAGTACTACTATAATACTACTATAGAGTCCCCAAGAGCAAGCTGGAGGTGGTGAGTACTGCAATAATACTATAGTACTACTATAATACTACTATAGAGTCCCCAAGAGCAAGCTGGAGGTGCTGAGTACTGCAATAATACTATAGTACTACTATAGAGTCCCCAAGAGCAAGCTGGAGGTGGTGAGTACTGCAATAATACTATAGTACTACTATAATACTACTATAGAGTCCCCAAGAGCAAGCTGGAGGTGGTGAGTACTGCAATAATACTATAGTACTACTATAAATACTACTATAGAGTCCCCAAGAGCAAGCTGGAGGTGCTGAGTACTGCAATAATACTATAGTACTACTATAGAGTCCCCAAGAGCAAGCTGGAGGTGGTGAGTACTGCAATAATACTATAGTACTACTATAATACTACTATAGAGTCCCCAAGAGCAAGCTGGAGGTGGTGAGTACTGCAATAGTACTATAGTACTACTATAATACTACTATAGAGTCCCCAAGAGCAAGCTGGAGGTGGTGAGTACTGCAATAATACTATAGTACTACTATAATACTACTATAGAGTCCCCAAGAGCAAGCTGGAGGTGGTGAGTACTGCAATAATACTATAGTACTACTATAATACTACTATAGAGTCCCCAAGAGCAAGCTGGAGGTGGTGAGTACTGCAATAATACTATAGTACTACTATAATACTACTATAGAGTCCCCAAGAGCAAGCTGGAGGTGGTGAGTACTGCAATAATACTATAGTACTACTATAATACTACTATAGAGTCCCCAAGAGCAAGCTGGAGGTGGTGAGTACTGCAATAATACTATAGTACTACTATAATACTACTATAGAGTCCCCAAGAGCAAGCTGGAGCGTGGTGAGTACTGCAATAATACTATAGTACTACTATAGAGTCCCCAAGAGCAAGCTGGAGGTGGTGAGTACTGCAATAATACTATAGTACTACTATATAATACTACTATAGAGTCCCCAAGAGCAAGCTGGAGGTGGTGAGTACTGCAATAATACTATAGTACTACTATAATACTACTATAGAGTCCCCAAGAGCCAGCTGGAGGTGGGTGAGTACTGCAATAATACTATAGTACTACTATAATACTACTATAGAGTCCCCAAGAGCAAGCTGGAGGTGGTGAGTACTGCAATAATACTATAGTACTACTGTAATACTACTATAGAGTCCCCAAGAGCAAGCTGGAGGTGGTGAGTACTGCAATAATACTATAGTACTACTATAGAGTCCCCAAGAGCAAACTGGAGGTGGTGAGTACTACTATAATACTACTATAGTACTACTATAATACTACAATAATACTATAGAGTCCCCAAGAGCAAGCTGGAGGTGGTGAGTACTGCAATAATACTATAATACTACTATAGAGTCCCCAAGAGCAAGCTGGAGGTGGTGAGTACTGCAATAATACTATAGTACTACTATAATACTACTATAGAGTCCCCAAGAGCCAGCTGGAGGTGGTGAGTACTGCAATAATACTATAGTACTACTATAATACTACTATAGAGTCCTCCAAGAGCAAGCTGGAGGTGGTGAGTACTGCAATAATACTATAGTACTACTATAATACTACTATAGAGTCCCCAAGAGCAAGCTGGAGGTGGTGAGTACTGCAATAATACTTACTATAATACTACTATAGAGTCCCCAAGAGCAAGCTGGAGGTGGTGAGTACTGCAATAATACTATAGTACTACTATAATACTACTATAGAGTCCCCAAGAGCCAGCTGGAGGTGGTGAGTACTGCAATAATACTATAGTACTACTGTAATACTACTATAGAGTCCCCAAGAGCAAGCTGGAGGTGGTGAGTACTGCAATAATACTATAGTACTACTGTAATACTACTATAGAGTCCCCAAGAGCAAACTGGAGGTGGTGAGTACTGCAATAATACTATAGTACTACTATAATACTACTATAGAGTCCCCAAGAGCAAGCTGGAGGTGGTGAGTACTGCAATAATACTATAGTACTACTATAATACTACTATAGAGTCCCCAAGAACAAGCTGGAGGTGGTGAGTACTGCAATAATACTATAGTACTACTATAATACTACTATAGAGTCCCCAAGAGCAAACTGGAGGTGGTGAGTACTACTATAATACTACTATAGTACTACTATAATACTACAATAATACTACAATACTACTATAGAGTCCCCAAGAGCAAGCTGGAGGTGGTGAGTACTGCAATAATACTATAATACTACTATAGAGTCCCCAAGAGCAAGCTGGAGGTGGTGAGTACTGCAATAATACTATAGTACTACTATAATACTACTATAGAGTCCCCAAGAGCAAGCTGGAGGTGGTGAGTACTGCAATAATACTATAGTACTACTATAATACTACTATAGAGTCCCCAAGAGCAAACTGGAGGTGGTGAGTACTGCAATAATACTATAGTACTACTATAATACTACTATAGAGTCCCCAAGAGCAAGCTGGAGGTGGTGAGTACTGCAATAATACTATAGTACTACTATAATACTACTATAGAGTCCCCAAGAGCAAGCTGGAGGTGGTGAGTACTGCAATAATACTATAGTACTACTAGTAATACTACTATAGAGTCCCCAAGAGCAAGCTGGAGGTGGTGAGTACTGCATTAATACTATAGTACTACTATAATACTACTATAGAGTCCCCAAGAGCAAGCTGGAGGTGGTGAGTACTGCATTAATACTATAGTACTACTATAATACTACTATAGAGTCCCCAAGAGCAAGCTGGAGGTGGTGAGTACTGCAATAATACTATAGTACTACTATAATACTACTATAGAGTCCCCAAGAGCAAGCTGGAGGTGGTGAGTACTGCAATAATACTATAGTACTACTATAATACTACTATAGAGTCCCCAAGAGCCAGCTGGAGGTGGTGAGTACTGCAATAATACTATAGTACTACTATAATACTACTATAGAGTCCCCAAGAGCAAACTGGAGGTGGTGAGTACTGCAATAATACTATAGTACTACTATAATACTACTATAGAGTCCCCAAGAACAAGCTGGAGGTGGTGAGTACTGCAGTAATACTATAGTACTACTATAATACTACTATAGAGTCCCCAAGAGCAAGCTGGAGGTGGTGAGTACTGCAGTAATACTATAGTACTACTATAATACTACTATAGAGTCCCCCAGAGCAAGCTGGAGGTGGTGAGTACTGCAATAATACTATAGTACTACTATAATACTACTATAGAGTCCCCAAGAGCAAGCTGGAGGTGGTGAGTACTGCAATAATACTATAGTACTACTATAATACTACTATAGAGTCCCCAAGAGCAAGCTGGAGGTGGTGAGTACTGCAATAATACTATAGTACTACTATAATACTACTATAGAGTCCCCAAGAGCAAGCTG
>NW_027675466.1:2352500-2402500 GCF_965601325.2 Salmo salar
CTGCAGGCTAAACACTGAGCTGTACAACAACAACACAACAAGGGAACGTCACGTTCTGCAGGCTAAACACTGAGCTGTACAACAACACAACAAGGGAACGTCACGTTCTGCAGGCTAAACACTGAGCTGTACAACAACACAACAAGGGAACGTCACGTTCTGCAGGCTAAACACTGAGCTGTACAACAACAACACAAGGGAACGTCACGTTCTGCAGGCTAAACACTGAGCTGTACAACAACAACACAAGGGAACGTCACGTTCTGCAGGCTAAACACTGAGCTGTACAACAACACAACAAGGGAACGTCACGTTCTGCAGGCTAAACACTGAGCTGTACAACAACACAACAAGGGAACGTCACGTTCTGCAGGCTAAACACTGAGTATGGTTCCCAATCAGAGACAACGATAGACAGCTGCCTCCGATTAGGAACCATACTCGGCTCAACACAAAGAAATACAAAAACATAGAAATATAACACATAGAACACCCACACCACGTCACGTCACACCCTGACCTAACCAAACGGAGAAAAAAAAAAAAAAAAACACGTCTCTCTCTCAAGTCAGGGACGATATGTTTATATTCCTCAAAAATCCTGAATTTTGAAATGACCAATCAGGCGTTTTGCGCGTGCATCAACCAATGGTTGTGTGCCGTGTCATCAACATACGATGTGGGTTAAAACCGATACACGTTAAAATACGGGGCGGTTTGTAAAGATCTGGCGTCGTCAGGAACACGACCTGTGTTAAAAAAGGGGGGACGTTGTCGTAACGAGAAGGATGTCTTTCCACGTTTTTTTTATTTATTTAAAACTATAGCGATACATAAATAAACTGAAAGACACAACAAACAAAAAAATATATATATAATAATAAACGTGACGCAGAGGTAAAACATACACAACTCAAAATTAATCTCCCACAAAAAAACCCAGGTGGGACAAACACCCAACTTAATAAATATGACCTCCAATTAGAGACAACGATGACCAAGCTGCCTCTAATTGGAGATCATCCCCAAACCCAAAAAAAAAAAAAAAACGTAGAAATACAAAAACTAGAACATAGAAATACAAAAACATAAAAAAAAACACCCCCTGTCACACCCTGACCTACTTCTACCATAGAAAAATAACATCTTACTATGGTCAGGACGTGACAGAAAAGTACTGGAATGAGCCGTCACAGGTGCAATCAATCAATCAATCAATCATGTTTATTACAATATTACCTGGGTTTATTGATCCGGATCCGCGCGCCTGCAACACTCATTGACCTTGGATCAGAGATGGAGGGAATTCACAAACAGGAAGAGGAGAAAACAACAAACAGGAAATACTCATTGTGCTCAGTTACCTGTTTCCAGGTGTATAACCTCTTGCCCTGTCCACAGAGAGCAACAGGAGAGATTCCCAGTGGTCGGTCCGCCCAGAGTCGCCAGACAAACCTGGACTTTATAGTCATTTTTCTAACACCGGTCTTGTTTACCTAAATATATATATATTTTTTTAAAAGCAGACAAATCAATCAAATTATTACGAATAGACAGTTTTTTTTCTTTCAGCTCAACTTTGAACTTTGAACTCCTTTTTGATCGGAACTTTTCAACTTGTTTGTTTTCAGTCACTTGAAGAGACCCGAAGAGAATTCTTAGTCCAGATCTCCCAGAATGCTTTTGAGAGTCCGAGAGGGAGGATGAGGAAGTGGTGGACGCTGAAGATGAGAAGCAGGAGAGCAGTGCCAGAGAGGGGGCTCTGAAGATCACACTGCACGTCCTGAGGAAAAATGGACCAGAAGGAGCTCGCTGACACACTGGAGAAATGGACATAGAGATGGATAGAGAGAGAATAGGGAGGAGGAGGAGGAGGAGGGAGGAGAAGAAATGGACATAGAGATGGATAGAGAGAGAATAGGGAGGAGGAGGAAGAGGGAGGAGAAGAAATGGACATAGAGATGGATAGAGAGAGAATAGGGAGGAGGAGGAGGAGGAGGGAGGAGGAGAAATGGACATAGAGATGGATAGAGAGAGAATAGGGAGGAGGAGGAGGAGGGAGGAGGAGAAATGGACATAGAGATGGATAGAGAGAGAATAGGGAGGAGGAGGAGGAGGGAGAAGGAGAAATGGACATAGAGATGGATAGAGAGAGAATAGGGAGGAGGAGGAGGGAGGAGAAGAAATGGACATAGAGATGGATAGAGAGAGAATAGGGAGGAGGAGGAGGAGGGAGAAGGAGAAATGGACATAGAGATGCATAGAGAGAGAATAGGGAGGAGGAGGAGGAGGAGGGAGAAGGAGAAATGGACATAGAGATGGATAGAGAGAGAATAGGGAGGAGGAGGAGGAGGAGGGAGAAGGAGAAATGGACATAGAGATGGATAGAGAGAGAATAGGGAGGAGGAGGAGGAGGAGGGAGAAGGAGAAATGGACATAGAGATGGATAGAGAGAGAATAGGGAGGAGGAGGAGGAGGAGAAGAAATGGACATAGAGATGGATAGAGAGAGAATAGGGAGGAGGAGGAGGAGGAGGGAGAAGGAGAAATGGACATAGAGATGGATAGAGAGAGAATAGGGAGGAGGAGGAGGAGGGAGAAGGAGAAATGGACATAGAGATGGATAGAGAGAGAATAGGGAGGAGGAGGAGGAGGAGGAGGGAGAAGGAGAAATGGACATAGAGATGGATAGAGAGAGAATAGGGAGGAGGAGGAGGAGGAGGAGGGAGAAGGAGAAATGGACATAGAGATGGATAGAGAGAGAATAGGGAGGAGGAGGAGGAGGAGGAGGAGAAATGGACATAGAGATGGATAGAGAGAGAATAGCGGAGGAGGAGGAGGAGGGAGAAGGAGAAATGGACATAGAGATGGATAGAGAGAGAATAGGGAGGAGGAGGAGGAGGAGGGAGGAGAAGAAATGGACATAGAGATGGATAGAGAGAGAATAGGGAGGAGGAGGAGGGAGGAGAAGAAATGGGACATAGAGATGGATAGAGAGAGAATAGGGAGGAGGAGGAGGAGGAGGAGGGAGGAGAAGAAATGGACATAGAGATGGATAGAGAGAGAATAGGGAGGAGGAGGAGGAGGAGGAGAAATGGACATAGAGATGGATAGAGAGAGAATAGGGAGGAGGAGGAGGGAGGAGAAGAAATGGACATAGAGATGGATAGAGAGAGAATAGGGAGGAGGAGAAAAAGTTTTTATTTATTAATTTTTTTTATTTATTTGATTTTTTGGGAAATCATGAATTAATAAGATAATTGGTAACATTGATGTCCTCTGCATTGTTAGGGACCTATTAGCTGATCTTGCTATGAAGAGCCGACTTCGAATTATAAAAAATCTAAGGGAATCGCTAAACAAGGAAACCCAACACTTCTCAATAAGATCGACACAGAGCTCTACATCACAGGTGGAGGAACAGGACAGGTCAATAATAATAAACATGAGCTGAGACAAGCATCCAGAAGACACAGCAACACCGATCGAACGCAACGACATCTTTTAGCTGGACGAGACCAACCTATCAGAACTGTGCAGAAGTTAATTCTGGACCGGGCTGAAGGACAGAGGGCCAATCACGATATCCAGTTCCCACTGTCTCTTTTCAGGAGCTGAATTTGACGATCAGACTGATGGGACTCCTTCATCACTTCTCCATGGAAACCAGAGAATCAGGAATCTCCGACTTTGACAACTACAGAGTTCTGATGGTCTGGTAGAGGGATGACTGACCCTCTGGTCTGGTAGAGGGATGACTGACCCTCTGGTCTGGTAGAGTGATGACTGACCCTCTGGTCTGGTAGAGGGATGACTGACCCTCTGGTCTGGTAGAGGGATGACTGACCCTCTGGTCTGGTAGAGGGATGACTGACCCTCTGGTCTGGTAGAGGGATGACTGACCCTCTGGTCTGGTAGAGTGATGACTGACCCTCTGGTCTGGTAGAGTGATGACTGACCCTCTGGTCTGGTAGAGTGATGACTGACCCTCTGGTCTGGTAGAGTGATGACTGACCCTCTGGTCTGGTAGAGGGATGACTGACCCTCTGGTCTGGTAGAGGGATGACTGACCCTCTGGTCTGGTAGAGGGATGACTGACCCTCTGGTCTGGTAGAGGGATGACTGACCCTCTGGTCTGGTAGAGTGATGACTGACCCTCTGGTCTGGTAGAGGGATGACTGACCCTCTGGTCTGGTAGAGGGATGACTGACCCTCTGGTCTGGTAGAGTGATGACTGACCCTCTGGTCTGGTAGAGGGATGACTGACCCTCTGGTCTGGTAGAGGGATGACTGACCCTCTGGTCTGGTAGAGTGATGACTGACCCTCTGGTCTGGTAGAGGGATGACTGACCCTCTGGTCTGGTAGAGGGATGACTGACCCTCTGGTCTGGTAGAGGGATGACTGACCCTCTGGTCTGGTAGAGTGATGACTGACCCTCTGGTCTGGTAGAGGGATGACTGACCCTCTGGTCTGGTAGAGGGATGACTGACCCTCTGGTCTGGTAGAGGGATGACTGACCCTCTGGTCTGGTAGAGGGATGACTGACCCTCTGGTCTGGTAGAGGGATGACTGACCCTCTGGTCTGGTAGAGGGATGACTGACCCTCTGGTCTGGTAGAGGGATGACTGACCCTCTGGTCTGGTAGAGGGATGACTGACCCTCTGGTCTGGTAGAGGGATGACTGACCCTCTGGTCTGGTAGAGGGATGACTGACCCTCTGGTCTGGTAGAGTGATGACTGACCCTCTGGTCTGGTAGAGGGATGACTGACCCTCTGGTCTGGTAGAGGGATGACTGACCCTCTGGTCTGGTAGAGTGATGACTGACCCTCTGGTCTGGTAGAGTGATGACTGACCCTCTGGTCTGGTAGAGGGATGACTGACCCTCTGGTCTGGTAGAGTGATGACTGACCCTCTGGTCTGGTAGAGGGATGACTGACCCTCTGGTCTGGTAGAGTGATGACTGACCCTCTGGTCTGGTAGAGGGATGACTGACCCTCTGGTCTGGTAGAGGGATGACTGACCCTCTGGTCTGGTAGAGTGATGACTGACCCTCTGGTCTGGTAGAGTGATGACTGACCCTCTGGTCTGGTAGAGTGATGACTGACCCTCTGGTCTGGTAGAGTGATGACTGACCCTCTGGTCTGGTAGAGTGATGACTGACCCTCTGGTCTGGTAGAGTGATGACTGACCCTCTGGTCTGGTAGAGGGATGACTGACCCTCTGGTCTGGTAGAGTGATGACTGACCCTCTGGTCTGGTAGAGTGATGACTGACCCTCTGGTCTGGTAGAGTGATGACTGACCCTCTGGTCTGGTAGAGTGATGACTGACCCTCTGGTCTGGTAGAGGGATGACTGACCCTCTGGTCTGGTAGAGTGATGACTGACCCTCTGGTCTGGTAGAGGGATGACTGACCCTCTGGTCTGGTAGAGTGATGACTGACCCTCTGGTCTGGTAGAGTGATGACTGACCCTCTGGTCTGGTAGAGGGATGACTGACCCTCTGGTCTGGTAGAGTGATGACTGACCCTCTGGTCTGGTAGAGGGATGACTGACCCTCTGGTCTGTGATGGTCTGGTAGAGTGATGACTGACCCTCTGGTCTGGTAGAGGGATGACTGACCCTCTGGTCTGGTAGAGGGATGACTGACCCTCTGGTCTGGTAGAGGGATGACTGACCCTCTGGTCTGGTAGAGTGATGACTGACCCTCTGGTCTGGTAGAGGGATGACTGACCCTCTGGTCTGGTAGAGGGATGACTGACCCTCTGGTCTGGTAGAGTGATGACTGACCCTCTGGTCTGGTAGAGGGATGACTGACCCTCTGGTCTGGTAGAGGGATGACTGACCCTCTGGTCTGGTAGAGGGATGACTGACCCTCTGGTCTGGTAGAGTGATGACTGACCCTCTGGTCTGGTAGAGTGATGACTGATCCTCTGGTGGTCTGTGATGGTCTGGTAGAGTGATGACTGACCCTCTGGTCTGGTAGAGTGATGACTGACCCTCTGGTCTGGTAGAGTGATGACTGACCCTCTGGTCTGGTAGAGGGATGACTGACCCTCTGGTCTGGTAGAGTGATGACTGACCCTCTGGTCTGGTAGAGGGATGACTGACCCTCTGGTCTGGTAGAGTGATGACTGACCCTCTGGTCTGGTAGAGGGATGACTGACCCTCTGGTCTGGTAGAGGGATGACTGACCCTCTGGTCTGGTAGAGTGATGACTGACCCTCTGGTCTGGTAGAGTGATGACTGACCCTCTGGTCTGGTAGAGGGATGACTGACCCTCTGGTCTGGTAGAGGGATGACTGACCCTCTGGTCTGGTAGAGTGATGACTGACCCTCTGGTCTGGTAGAGTGATGACTGACCCTCTGGTCTGGTAGAGTGATGACTGACCCTCTGGTCTGGTAGAGGGATGACTGACCCTCTGGTCTGGTAGAGTGATGACTGACCCTCTGGTCTGGTAGAGGGATGACTGACCCTCTGGTCTGGTAGAGGGATGACTGACCCTCTGGGGTCTGGATGGTCTGGTAGAGTGATGACTGACCCTCTGGTCTGGTAGAGGGATGACTGACCCTCTGGTCTGGTAGAGTGATGACTGACCCTCTGGTCTGGTAGAGTGATGACTGACCCTCTGGTCTGGTAGAGGGATGACTGACCCTCTGGTCTGGTAGAGTGATGACTGACCCTCTGGTCTGGTAGAGTGATGACTGACCCTCTGGTCTGGTAGAGTGATGACTGACCCTCTGGTCTGGTAGAGGGATGACTGACCCTCTGGTCTGGTAGAGGGATGACTGACCCTCTGGTCTGGTAGAGTGATGACTGACCCTCTGGTCTGGTAGAGGGATGACTGACCCTCTGGTCTGGTAGAGTGATGACTGACCCTCTGGTCTGGTAGAGGGATGACTGACCCTCTGGGGTCTGTGATGGTCTGTAGAGGGATGACTGACCCTCTGGTCTGGTAGAGGGATGACTGACCCTCTGGTCTGGTAGAGGGATGACTGACCCTCTGGTCTGGTAGAGGGATGACTGACCCTCTGGTCTGGTAGAGTGATGACTGACCCTCTGGTCTGGTAGAGGGATGACTGACCCTCTGGTCTGGTAGAGTGATGACTGACCCTCTGGTCTGGTAGAGTGATGACTGACCCTCTGGTCTGGTAGAGGGATGACTGACCCTCTGGTCTGGTAGAGGGATGACTGACCCTCTGGTCTGGTAGAGGGATGACTGACCCTCTGGTCTGGTAGAGTGATGACTGACCCTCTGGTCTGGTAGAGTGATGACTGACCCTCTGGTCTGGTAGAGTGATGACTGACCCTCTGGTCTGGTAGAGTGATGACTGACCCTCTGGTCTGGTAGAGTGATGACTGACCCTCTGGTCTGGTAGAGTGATGACTGACCCTCTGGTCTGGTAGAGTGATGACTGACCCTCTGGTCTGGTAGAGTGATGACTGACCCTCTGGTCTGGTAGAGTGATGACTGACCCTCTGGTCTGGTAGAGTGATGACTGACCCTCTGGTCTGGTAGAGGGATGTCTGACCCTCTGGTCTGGTAGAGGGATGACTGACCCTCTGGTCTGGTAGAGTGATGACTGACCCTCTGGTGGTCTGTGATGGTCTGGTAGAGTGATGACAGACCCTCTGGTGGTCTATGATGGTCTGGTAGAGGGATGACTGACCCTGTGGTCTGGTAGAGGGATGACTGACCCTCTGGTCTGGTAGAGTGATGACTGACCCTCTGGTCTGGTAGAGTGATGACTGACCCTCTGGTCTGGTAGAGGGATGACTGACCCTCTGGTCTGGTAGAGTGATGACTGACCCTCTGGTCTGGTAGAGGGATGACTGACCCTCTGGTCTGGTAGAGGGATGACTGACCCTCTGGTCTGGTAGAGTGATGACTGACCCTCTGGTCTGGTAGAGGGATGACTGACCCTCTGGTCTGGTAGAGGGATGACTGACCCTCTGGTCTGGTAGAGTGATGACTGACCCTCTGGTCTGGTAGAGTGATGACTGACCCTCTGGTCTGGTAGAGTGATGACTGACCCTCTGGTCTGGTAGAGTGATGACTGACCCTCTGGTCTGGTAGAGTGATGACTGACCCTCTGGTCTGGTAGAGTGATGACTGACCCTCTGGTCTGGTAGAGTGATGACTGACCCTCTGGTCTGGTAGAGTGATGACTGACCCTCTGGTCTGGTAGAGTGATGACTGACCCTCTGGTCTGGTAGAGTGATGACTGACCCTCTGGTCTGGTAGAGTGATGACTGACCCTCTGTTCTGGTAGAGGGATGTCTGACCCTCTGGTCTGGTAGAGGGATGACTGACCCTCTGGTCTGGTAGAGTGATGACTGACCCTCTGGTGGTCTGTGATGGTCTGGTAGAGTGATGACAGACCCTCTGGTGGTCTATGATGGTCTGGTAGAGGGATGACTGACCCTGTGGTCTGGTAGAGGGATGACTGACCCTCTGGTCTGGTAGAGTGATGACTGACCCTCTGGTCTGGTAGAGTGATGACTGACCCTCTGGTCTGGTAGAGGGATGACTGACCCTCTGGTCTGGTAGAGTGATGACTGACCCTCTGGTCTGGTAGAGGGATGACTGACCCTCTGGTCTGGTAGAGTGATGACTGACCCTCTGGTGGTCTGTGATGGTCTGGTAGAGTGATGACAGACCCTCTGGTGGTCTATGATGGTCTGGTAGAGGGATGACTGACCCTGTGGTCTGGTAGAGGGATGACTGACCCTCTGGTCTGGTAGAGGGATGACTGACCCTCTGGTCTGGTAGAGTGATGACTGACCCTCTGGTGGTCTGTGATGGTCTGGTAGAGTGATGACTGACCCTCTGGTGGTCTGTGATGGTCTGGTAGAGTGATGACTGACCCTCTGGTGGTCTGTGATGGTCTGGTAGAGTGATGACTGACCCTCTGGTCTGGTAGAGGGATGACTGACCCTCTGGTCTGGTAGAGTGATGACTGATCCTCTGGTCTGGTAGAGTGATGACTGACCCTCTGGTCTGGTAGAGGGATGACTGACCCTCTGGTCTGGTAGAGTGATGACTGACCCTCTGGTCTGGTAGAGGGATGACTGACCCTCTGGTCTGGTAGAGTGATGACTGACCCTCTGGTGGTCTGTGATGGTCTGGTAGAGTGATGACAGACCCTCTGGTGGTCTATGATGGTCTGGTAGAGGGATGACTGACCCTGTGGTCTGGTAGAGGGATGACTGACCCTCTGGTCTGGTAGAGGGATGACTGACCCTCTGGTCTGGTAGAGTGATGACTGACCCTCTGGTGGTCTGTGATGGTCTGGTAGAGTGATGACTGACCCTCTGGTGGTCTGTGATGGTCTGGTAGAGTGATGACTGACCCTCTGGTGGTCTGTGATGGTCTGGTAGAGTGATGACTGACCCTCTGGTCTGGTAGAGGGATGACTGACCCTCTGGTCTGGTAGAGTGATGACTGACCCTCTGGTCTGGTAGAGGGATGACTGACCCTCTGGTCTGGTAGAGTGATGACTGACCCTCTGGTCTGTGATGGTCTGGTAGAGTGATGACTGATCCTCTGGTCTGGTAGAGGGATGACTGACCCTCTGGTGGTCTGTGATGGTCTGGTAGAGGGATGACTGACCCTCTGGTCTGGTAGAGGGATGACTGACCCTCTGGTCTGGTAGAGTGATGACTGACCCTCTGGTGGTCTGTGATGGTCTGGTAGAGTGATGACTGACCCTCTGGTCTGGTAGAGGGATGACTGACCCTCTGGTCTGGTAGAGGGATGACTGACCCTCTGGTCTGGTAGAGTGATGACTGACCCTCTGGTCTGGTAGAGTGATGACTGACCCTCTGGTGGTCTGTGATGGTCTGGTAGAGGGATGACTGACCCTCTGGTCTGGTAGAGTGATGACTGACCCTCTGGTCTGGTAGAGTGATGACTGACCCTCTGGTCTGGTAGAGTGATGACTGATCCTCTGGTCTGGTAGAGGGATGACTGACCCTCTGGTCTGGTAGAGGGATGACTGACCCTCTGGTCTGGTAGAGTGATGACTGACCCTCTGGTGGTCTGTGATGGTCTGGTAGAGTGATGACTGACCCTCTGGTCTGGTAGAGTGATGACTGACCCTCTGGTCTGGTAGAGGGATGACTGACCCTCTGGTGGTCTGTGATGGTCTGGTAGAGTGATGACTGACCCTCTGGTCTGGTAGAGTGATGACTGACCCTCTGGTGGTCTGTGATGGTCTGGTAGAGTGATGACTGACCCTCTGGTGGTCTGTGATGGTCTGGTTGTGATGGTCTGGTAGAGGGATGACTGACCCTCTGGTCTGGTAGAGGGATGACTGACCCTCTGGTCTGGTAGAGGGATGACTGACCCTCTGGTCTGGTAGAGGGATGACTGACCCTCTGGTCTGGTAGAGTGATGACTGATCCTCTGGTGGTCTGTGATGGTCTGGTAGAGGGATGACTGACCCTCTGGTCTGGTAGAGGGATGACTGACCCTCTGGTGGTCTGTGATGGTCTGGTAGAGTGATGACTGACCCTCTGGTCTGGTAGAGGGATGACTGACCCTCTGGTCTGGTAGAGGGATGACTGACCCTCTGGTCTGGTAGAGGGATGACTGACCCTCTGGTCTGGTAGAGTGATGACTGATCCTCTGGTGGTCTGTGATGGTCTGGTAGAGTGATGACTGACCCTCTGGTCTGGTAGAGTGATGACTGACCCTCTGGTCTGGTAGAGTGATGACTGACCCTCTGGTCTGGTAGAGTGATGACTGACCCTCTGGTCTGGTAGAGGGATGACTGACCCTCTGGTCTGGTAGAGGGATGACTGATCCTCTGGTGGTCTGTGATGGTCTGGTAGAGTGATGACTGACCCTCTGGTGATCTGTGATGGTCTGGTAGAGTGATGACTGATCCTCTGGTGGTCTGTGATGGTCTGGTAGAGTGATGACTGACCCTCTGGTGGTCTGTGATGGTCTGGTAGAGTGATGACTGATCCTCTGGTGGTCTGTGATGGTCTGGTAGAGTGATGACTGACCCTCTGGTCTGGTAGAGTGATGACTGACCCTCTGGTCTGGTAGAGTGATGACTGACCCTCTGGTCTGGTAGAGTGATGACTGACCCTCTGGTCTGGTAGAGTGATGACTGACCCTCTGGTCTGTGATGGTCTGGTAGAGTGATGACTGACCCTCTGGTGGTCTGTGATGGTCTGGTAGAGTGATGACTGACCCTCTGGTCTGGTAGAGTGATGACTGACCCTCTGGTGGTCTGTGATGGTCTGGTAGAGTGATGACTGACCCTCTGGTGATCTGTGATGGTCTGGTAGAGTGATGACTGATCCTCTGGTGGTCTATGATGGTCTGGTAGAGTGATGACTGACCCTCTGGTCTGGTAGAGTGATGACTGACCCTCTGGTGGTCTGTGATGGTCTGGTAGAGTGATGACTGACCCTCTGGTGGTCTGTGATGGTCTGGTAGAGTGATGACTGACCCTCTGGTCTGGTAGAGGGATGACTGACCCTCTGGTGATCTGTGATGGTCTGGATGATTGATGACTGACCCTCTGAGGAAGACCTGAAAGATCGGACATCGATGTCAGTGAAGACCTCTCTTCAACATGTGTTCAAGAACTGACCATAAAGACATTTATTAAGCCCTACCTGAAATACAATTAATGAGCTCTACATTAAAGATATTTGATAACCTATTGGTCTGTTATGACTGTCTGTCTTTGACAGGGTGGGACCTAAGGTACTATAACTGATCCTATTGGTCTGTTATGACTGTGTGTCTTTGACTGGGTGGGACCTAAGGTACTATAACTGATCCTATTGGTCTGTTATGACTGTGTGTCTTTGACAGGGTGGGACCTAAGGTACTATAACTGATCCTATTGGTCTGTTATGACTGTCTGTCTTTGACAGGGTGGGACCTAAGGTACTATAACTGATCCTATTGGTCTGTTATGACTGTCCGTCTTTGACTGGGTGGGACCTAAGGTACTATAACTGATCCTATTGGTCTGTTATGACTGTGTGTCTTTGACTGGGTGGGACCTAAGGTACTATAACTGATCCTATTGGTCTGTTATGACTGTGTGTCTTTGACAGGGTGGGACCTAAGGTACTATAACTGATCCTATTGGTCTGTTATGACTGTCTGTCTTTGACAGGGTGGGACCTAAGGTACTATAACTGATCCTATTGGTCTGTAATCATGTCACTATAACAATTTAAAATGCTGTTCTGAATGTACCATTTTATATCAAAATAACAATTTCATAATTCAACTATTTATAAGCTCTTTAATCAATATATTGTACAGAAAGAATAAGTTATCATATCACAGTATTGTTGAATTAAACTATTTATAAGCTCTTTAATCAATATATTGTACAGAAAGACTAAGTTATTTTACCACAGTATTGTTGAATTAAACTATTTATAAGCACTTAAAGCAATATATTGTACAGAAAGACTAAGTTATTTTACCACACTATTGTTGAATTAAACTATTTATAAGCACTTTAATCAATATATTGTACAGAAAGACTAAGTTATCATACCACAGTATTGTTGAATTAAACTATTTATAAGCACTTAAAGCAATATATTGTACAGAAAGACTAAGTTATTTTACCACAGTATTGTTGAATTAAACTATTTATAAGCTCTTTAATCAATATATTGTACAGAAAGACTAAGTTATCATATCACAGTATTGTTGAATTAAACTATTTATAAGCACTTTAATCAATATATTGTACAGAAAGAATAAGTTATCATATCACAGTATTGTTGAATTAAACTATTTATAAGCTCTTTAATCAATATATTGTACAGAAAGAATAAGTTATCATATCACAGTATTGTTGAATTAAACTATTTATAAGCTCTTTAATCAATATATTGTACAGAAAGACTAAGTTATCATACCACACTATTGTTGAATTAAACTATTTATAAGCACTTTAATCAATATATTGTACAGAAAGACTAAGTTATCATATCACAGTATTGTTGAATTAAACTATTTATAAGCTCTTTAATCAATATATTGTACAGAAAGACTAAGTTATTTTACCACAGTATTGTTGAATTAAACTATTTATAAGCACTTTAATCAATATATTGTACAGAAATAATAAATTATCATATCACAGTATTGTTGAATTAAACTATTTATAAGCACTTTAATCAATATATTGTACAGAAAGACTAAGTTATTTTACCACAGTATTGTTGAATTAAACTATTTATAAGCTCTTTAATCAATATATTGTACAGAAATAATAAGTTATCATATCACAGTATTGTTGAATTAAACTATTTATAAGCACTTAAAGCAATATATTGTACAGAAAGACTAAGTTATTTTACCACACTATTGTTGAATTAAACTATTTATAAGCTCTTTAATCAATATATTGTACAGAAAGACTAAGTTATTTTACCACACTATTGTTGAATTAAACTATTTATAAGCACTTAAAACAATATATTGTACAGAAATAATAAATTATCATATCACAGTATTGTTGAATTCAACTATTTATAAGCACTTTAATCAATATATTGTACAGAAATAATAAATTATCATATCACAGTATTGTTGAATTAAACTATTTATAAGCACTTTAATCAATATATTGTACAGAAAGACTAAGTTATCATATCACAGTATTGTTGAATTAAACTATTTATAAGCACTTTAATCAATATATTGTACAGAAAGACTAAGTTATTTTACCACAGTATTGTTGAATTCAACTAACGGTATAATTTAATCCCTGTGTCTCGTGATCACCGTCGATCAGTTTCATTGGACAGTTCAGACGTTTGTGTTGTGTGTTTTAATTGGCTAACAGCGAGAAAAAGGGGTCGTGGACGTCACGTCTCTCTGTACACTGATTGGTTTGTATGTTTGGCGGACTTCGTCTTCCTGGTAAAGTGAGTTGAGTGTGAGCTTTCCGACCGGTGACAGCTGCACAGCCTGGGGGACTTGGTGGGTACCCAGATAAATAAATTACTCTTTATTCAACGTTACATAGCTTATATTTATGCTTTTTTTTTTAATAGCTTGGTTAGCGTGTGGTTTTTAAGGGGTGAAGTTTTTTTACCACTTTTGCTAGCTAAGAAACTCATAGCTAAGTTAGCTAGATATACAATGTGTAACTTGTAACTTTTCCTTGAATATGTGAAAGTCCTATTTCATTTGTATTATTTGTTATTATGCATTAATTGAACATTTTCTATTTAGTCAGATCAGCTGTAAATATCGTAAATGTAGTGAAACAGCGAGACCTCGTGTCACCAGACAGCTGAAACAGGAGGGTCAGTGCTATACGGGATCCTTGGGACGGTCCCCCCCTAATTAACCCGTTCCTTACCTACAGATAAACACCAACGACATTTAGTTATTATACAAGTCTTTTACCTTAATAACCATAAAACTACTTCAACTAACATTTCTGCTAGGGACGACCCTGGATAACACTGTCATCAAAATACAGCGATCAGTTTCTCTCTGTCATAGAAAACGTCTAACGAGCAGCGCCCACAATGTGTTGTGTTGTGTTGTGTTGTGTTGTGGAAGAGCCTTTAGTAACGAGTCTCTCATAACGGAACGAATGTAATAAAACGTCCACATCATGACGGTTAAACCCAGAGAGGTATTTCAGAACAGGATGCTTCAGGAAACACTGGTTCCACAGTGGACCAGTCAGTCCGATAGCAAGGCGTTGTTGTCATTTTATAAACAGGTGATGATCGGCAGAAATAAGGCGGTGTTGTTTAAAACAGAGGCCGGAATAGACCTGCTGTCGTTAGGACCTCAGTGTTGTTAGAAACAGAGGCCAGAATAGACCTGCTGTCATTAGGACCTCAGTGCTGTTAAAAACAGAGGCTGGAATAGACCTGCTGTCATTAGGACCTCAGTGTTGTTAGAAACAGAGGCCAGAATAGACCTGCTGTCATTAGGACCTCAGCGTTGTTAGAAACAGAGGCCAGAATAGACCTGCTGTCATTAGGACCTCAGCGTTGTTAGAAACAGAGGCCGGAATAGACCTGCTGTCATTAGGACCTCAGTGTCGTTAAAAACAGGGGCCAGAATAGACCTGCTGTCATTAGGACCTCAGTGTTGTTAAAAACAGAGGCTGGAATAGACCTGCTGTCATTAGGACCTCAGTGTCGTTAAAAACAGAGGCCAGAATAGACCTGCTGTCATTAGGACCTCAGTGGTGTTAGAAACAGAGGCCAGAATAGACCTGCTGTCATTAGGACCTCAGCGTTGTTAGAAACAGAGGCCAGAATAGACCTGCTGTCATTAGGACCTCAGCGTTGTTTAAAACAGAGCCCAGAATAGACCTGCTGTCATTAGGACCTCAGCGTTGTTAGAAACAGAGGCCAGAATAGACCTGCTGTCATTAGGACCTCAGCGTTGTTAGAAACAGAGGCCGGAATAGACCTGCTGTCATTAGGACCTCAGCGCTGTTAAAAACAGAGGCCAGAATAGACCTGCTGTCATTAGGACCTCAGTGCTGTTAAAAACAGAGGCCAGAATAGACCTGCTGTCATTAGGACCTCAGTGTTGTTAAAAACAGAGACTGGAATAGACCTGCTGTTATTAGGACCTCAGTGTTGTTAAAAACAGAGGCTGGAATAGACCTGCTGTCATTAGGACCTCAGTGTCGTTAAAAACAGAGGCCAGAATAGACCTGCTGTCATTAGGACCTCAGTGTCGTTAAAAACAGAGGCCAGAATAGACCTGCTGTCATTAGGACCTCAGTGCTGTTAAAAACAGAGGCCAGAATAGACCTGCTGTCATTAGGACCTCAGTGCTGTTAAAAACAGAGGCCAGAATAGACCTGCTGTCATTAGGACCTCAGTGCTGTTAGAAACAGAGGCCAGAATAGACCTGCTGTCATTAGGACCTCAGTGCTGTTAGAAACAGAGGCCAGAATAGACCTGCTGTCGTTAGGACCTCAGCGCTGTTAAAAACAGAGGCCAGAATAGACCTGCTGTCATTAGGACCTCAGTGCTGTTTAAAACAGAGGCCAGAATAGACCTGCTGTCATTAGGACCTCAGTGTTGTTAAAAACAGAGGCCAGAATAGACCTGCTGTCATTAGGACCTCAGTAGTGTTAAAAACAGAGGCCAGAATAGACCTGCTGTCATTAGGACCTCAGTGTTTAAAACAGAGGCCAGAATAGACCTGCTGTCATTAGGACCTCAGTGTCGTTAAAAACAGGGGCCAGAATAGACCTGCTGTCATTAGGACCTCAGTGTTGTTAAAAACAGAGGCTGGAATAGACCTGCTGTCATTAGGACCTCAGCGTTGTTAGAAACAGAGGCCAGAATAGACCTGCTGTCATTAGGACCTCAGCGTTGTTTAAAACAGAGGCCAGAATAGACCTGCTGTCATTAGGACCTCAGCGTTGTTAGAAACAGAGGCCAGAATAGACCTGCTGTCATTAGGACCTCAGTGCTGTTAAAAACAGAGGCCAGAATAGACCTGCTGTCATTAGGACCTCAGTGTTGTTAAAAACAGAGGCCGGAATAGACCTGCTGTCATTAGGACCTCAGTGCTGTTAAAAACAGAGGCCAGAATAGACCTGCTGTCATTAGGATCTCAGTGTTGTTAGAAACAGAGGCCAGAATAGACCTGCTGTCATTAGGACCTCAGTGCTGTTAAAAACAGAGGCCAGAATAGACCTGCTGTCATTAGGACCTCAGTGCTGTTAAAAACAGAGGCCAGAATAGACCTGCTGTCATTAGGACCTCAGTGTTGTTAAAAACAGAGACTGGAATAGACCTGCTGTCATTAGGACCTCAGTGTTGTTAAAAACAGAGGCTGGAATAGACCTGCTGTCATTAGGACCTCAGTGTCGTTAAAAACAGAGGCCAGAATAGACCTGCTGTCATTAGGACCTCAGTGCTGTTTAAAACAGAGGCCAGAATAGACCTGCTGTCATTAGGACCTCAGTGTTGTTAAAAACAGAGGCCAGAATAGACCTGCTGTCGTTAGGACCTCAGTAGTGTTAAAAACAGAGGCCAGAATAGACCTGCTGTCATTAGGACCTCAGTGCTGTTAAAAACAGAGGCCAGAATAGACCTGCTGTCATTAGGATCTCAGTGTCGTTAAAAACAGAGGCCAGAATAGACCTGCTGTCGTTAGGACCTCAGTGTTGTTAAAAACAGAGGCCAGAATAGACCTGCTGTCGTTAGGACCTCAGTAGTGTTAAAAACAGAGGCCAGAATAGACCTGCTGTCATTAGGACCTCAGTGCTGTTAAAAACAGAGGCCAGAATAGACCTGCTGTCATTAGGATCTCAGTGTCGTTAAAAACAGAGGCCAGAATAGACCTGCTGTCGTTAGGACCTCAGTGTTGTTAAAAACAGAGGCCAGAATAGACCTGCTGTCATTAGGATCTCAGTGTCGTTAAAAACAGAGGCCAGAATAGACCTGCTGTCATTAGGACCTCAGTGGTGTTAGAAACAGAGGCCAGAATAGACCTGCTGTCATTAGGACCTCAGTGCTGTTAAAAACAGAGGCCAGAATAGACCTGCTGTCATTAGGACCTCAGTGTCGTTAAAAACAGAGGCCAGAATAGACCTGCTGTCATTAGGACCTCAGTGTTGTTAAAAACAGAGGCCAGAATAGACCTGCTGTCATTAGGACCTCAGTGCTGTTAAAAACAGAGGCCGGAATAGACCTGCTGTCATTAGGACCTCAGTGTTGTTTAAAACAGAGGCCAGAATAGATCTGCTGTCATTAGGACCTCAGTGTTGTTAAAAACAGAGGCCAGAATAGACCTGCTGTCGTTAGGACCTCAGTAGTGTTAAAAACAGAGGCCAGAATAGACCTGCTGTCATTAGGACCTCAGTGCTGTTAAAAACAGAGGCCAGAATAGACCTGCTGTCATTAGGATCTCAGTGTCGTTAAAAACAGAGGCCAGAATAGACCTGCTGTCGTTAGGACCTCAGTGTTGTTAAAAACAGAGGCCAGAATAGACCTGCTGTCATTAGGACCTCAGTGTTGTTAAAAACAGAGGCCAGAATAGACCTGCTGTCGTTAGGACCTCAGTGTTGTTAAAAACAGAGGCCAGAATAGACCTGCTGTCATTAGGACCTCAGTGCTGTTAAAAACAGAGGCCAGAATAGACCTGCTGTCATTAGGACCTCAGTGCTGTTTAAAACAGAGGCCGGAATAGACCTGCTGTCATTAGGACCTCAGTGTCGTTAAAAACAGAGGCTGGAATAGACCTGCTGTCATTAGGACCTCAGTGTTGTTAAAAACAGAGGCCAGAATAGACCTGCTGTCATTAGGACCTCAGTGCTGTTAAAAACAGAGACCAGAATAGACCTGCTGTCATTAGGACCTCAGCGTCGTTAAAAACAGAGGCCAGAATAGACCTGCTGTCATTAGGACCTCAGTGCTGTTAAAAACAGAGGCCAGAATAGACCTGCTGTCGTTAGGACCTCAGTGTCGTTAAAAACAGAGGCCAGAATAGACCTGCTGTCATTAGGACCTCAGCGTTGTTAAAAACAGAGGCCAGAATAGACCTGCTGTCATTAGGACCTCAGTGTCGTTAGAAACAGAGGCTGGAATAGACCTGCTGTCATTAGGACCTCAGTGTCGTTAGAAACAGAGGCTGGAATAGACCTGCTGTCGTTAGGACCTCAGTGTTGTTAGAAACAGAGGCCAGAATAGACCTGCTGTCATTAGGACCTCAGTGCTGTTAGAAACAGAGGCCAGAATAGACCTGCTGTCGTTAGGACCTCAGTGTTGTTAAAAACAGAGACCGGAATAGACCTGCTGTCATTAGGACCTCAGTGTCGTTAAAAACAGAGGCCAGAATAGACCTGCTGTCGTTAGGACCTCAGCGTTGTTAAAAACAGAGGCCGGAATAGACCTGCTGTCGTTAGGACCTCAGTGTCGTTAGAAACAGAGGCCAGAATAGACCTGCTGTCGTTAGGACCTCAGTGTCGTTAAAAACAGAGGCCAGAATAGACCTGCTGTCGTTAGGACCTCAGTGTTGTTAAAAACAGAGGCCGGAATAGACCTGCTGTCGTTAGGACCTCAGTGCTGTTAAAAACAGAGGCCAGAATAGACCTGCTGTCATTAGGACCTCAGTGTCGTTAAAAACAGAGGCCAGAATAGACCTGCTGTCGTTAGAACCTCAGTGTTGTTAAAAACAGAGGCCGGAATAGACCTGCTGTCGTTAGGACCTCAGTGTCGTTAAAAACAGAGGCCAGAATAGACCTGCTGTCATTAGGACCTCAGTGTTGTTAAAAACAGAGGCCAGAATAGACCTGCTGTCATTAGGACCTCAGTGTTGTTAAAAACAGAGGCCGGAATAGACCTGCTGTCATTAGGACTGTGTGTGATGTGATCAATCACTTCATTCCAGTTCAGAATAAAAAAAATATGTATTTTATTTCAACAGTTCCAACCTAGACAGATATGAGTGTTTTTAATGGAGGGTAAATAAACACGAATGGATATTTATACGGATATTTAATGCCATTGTTATTTGTTTTATGCATAAGGGCAATGAAATGTACTGATATTTATGTAAAAGTTGCATATTTTCCTAAACTCTGAGTCCCGGGAAAATACAGAATTTCTAATTTGGGGTCGCAGGCTGAAAAACACAGAATGTGTTACTTCATCGCTCTCGGTCAGTGAGCTGACGGTGGCTGGTCTCTGTAATTTGGCCAAACTAGATAACAGAAGTCATGAGTCCTGCTGCTGTTACATCAGACACAGAGTGGCAGTGACAAGGGGTCGCGCCCTATTCCCTACATAGTGCCCTATTTCCACTAGGGTCGTACCAACTGGCACCCTATTCCCTACATAGTGCCCTATTTCCACTAGGGCCGTACCAACTGGCACCCTATTCCCTACATAGTGCCCTATTTCCACTAGGGCCATACCAACTGGCACCCTATTCCCTACATAGTGCCCTATTTCCACTAGGGCCGTACCAACTGGCACCCTATTCCCTACATAGTGCCCTATTTCCACTATGGCCGTACCAACTGGCGCCCTATTCCCTACATAGTGCCCTATTTCCACTAGGGTCGTACCAACTGGCACCCTATTCCCTACATAGTGCCCTATTTCCACTAAGGTCGTACCAACTGGCACCCTATTCCCTACATAGTGCCCTATTTCCACTAGGGCCGTACCAACTGGCGCCCTATTCCCTACATAGTGCCCTATTTCCACTAGGGTCGTACCAACTGGCACCCTATTCCCTACATAGTGCCCTATTTCCACTAGGGTCGTACCAACTGGCATCCTATTCCCTACATAGTGCCCTATTTCCACTAGGGTCGTACCAACTGGCATCCTATTCCCTACATAGTGCCCTATTTCCACTAGGGTCGTACCAACTGGCACCCTATTCCCTACATAGTGCCCTATTTCCACTAGGGTCGTACCAACTGGCATCCTATTCCCTACGTAGTGCCCTATTTCCACTAGGGCCGTACCAACTGGCATCCTATTCCCTACATAGTGCACTACTTCCACCAGGACCGTAGGGTTCTGATCAGTCCACTACTTCCACCAGGACCGTAGGGTTCTGATCAGTCCACTACTTCCACCAGGACCGTAGGGTTCTGATCAGTCCACTACTTCCACCAGGACCATAGGGTTCTGATCAGTCCACTACTTCCACCAGGACCATAGGGTTCTGATCAGTCCACTACTTCCACCAGGACCATAGGGTTCTGATCAGTCCACTACTTCCACCAGGACCGTAGGGTTCTGATCAGTCCACTACTTCCACCAGGACCATAGGGTTCTGATCAGTCCACTACTTCCACCAGGACCATAGGGTTCTGATCAGTCCACTACTTCCACCAGGACCGTAGGGTTCTGGTTCTGATCAGTCCACTACTTCTACCAGGACCGTAGGGTTCTGATCAGTCCACTACTTCTACCAGGACCACAGGGTTCTGATCAGTCCACTACTTCCACCAGGACCATAGGGTTCTGATCAGTCCACTACTTCCACCAGGACCATAGGGTTCTGATCAGTCCACTACTTCCACCAGGACCATAGGGTTCTGATCAGTCCACTACTTCTACCAGGACCACAGGGTTCTGATCAGTCCACTACTTCCACCAGGACCGTAGGGTTCTGATCAGTCCACTACTTCCACCAGGACCATAGGGTTCTGATCAGTCCACTACTTCCACCAGGACCATAGGGTTCTGATCAGTCCACTACTTCCACCAGGACCATAGGGTTCTGATCAGTCCACTACTTCCACCAGGACCATAGGGTTCTGATCAGTCCACTACTTCCACCAGGACCGTAGGGTTCTGGTTCTGATCAGTCCACTACTTCCACCAGGACCATAGGGTTCTGATCAGTCCACTACTTCCACCAGGACCGTAGGGTTCTGATCAGTCCACTACTTCCACCAGGACCGTAGGGTTCTGGTTCTGATCAGTCCACTACTTCCACCAGGACCGTAGGGTTCTGATCAGTCCACTACTTCCACCAGGACCGTAGGGTTCTGATCAGTCCACTACTTCCACCAGGACCGTAGGGTTCTGGTTCTGATCAGTCCACTACTTCCACCAGGACCGTAGGGTTCTGATCAGTCCACTACTTCTACCAGGACCATAGGGTTCTGGTTCTGGTCAGTCCACTACTTCTACCAGGACCGTAGGGTTCTGATCAGTCCACTACTTCCACCAGGACCGTAGGGTTCTGGTTCTGATCAGTCCACTACTTCCACCAGGACCGTAGGGTTCTGGTTCTGATCAGTCCACTACTTCCACCAGGACCATAGGGTTCTGATCAGTCCACTACTTCCACCAGGACCGTAGGGTTCTGATCAGTCCACTACTTCCACCAGGACCGTAGGGTTCTGATCAGTCCACTACTTCCACCAGGACCGTAGGGTTCTGATCAGTCCACTACTTCCACCAGGACCGTAGGGTTCTGGTTCTGATCAGTCCACTACTTCCACCAGGACCGTAGGGTTCTGATCAGTCCACTACTTCCACCAGGACCGTAGGGTTCTGATCAGTCCACTACTTCCACCAGGACCATAGGGTTCTGATCAGTCCACTACTTCCACCAGGACCGTAGGGTTCTGGTTCTGATCAGTCCACTACTTCCACCAGGACCGTAGGGTTCTGGTTCTGATCAGTCCACTACTTCCACCAGGACCATAGGGTTCTGATCAGTCCACTACTTCTACCAGGACCGTAGGGTTCTGATCAGTCCACTACTTCCACCAGGACCGTAGGGTTCTGGTTCTGATCAGTCCACTACTTCCACCAGGACCGTAGGGTTCTGATCAGTCCACTACTTCCACCAGGACCATAGGGTTCTGATCAGTCCACTACTTCCACCAGGACCATAGGGTTCTGATCAGTCCACTACTTCCACCAGGACCGTAGGGTTCTGGTTCTGATCAGTCCACTACTTCCACCAGGACCGTAGGGTTCTGATCAGTCCACTACTTCCACCAGGACCATAGGGTTCTGATCAGTCCACTACTTCCACCAGGACCGTAGGGTTCTGGTTCTGATCAGTCCACTACTTCCACCAGGACCGTAGGGTTCTGGTTCTGATCAGTCCACTACTTCCACCAGGACCGTAGGGTTCTGGTTCTGATCAGTCCACTACTTCCACCAGGACCATAGGGTTCTGATCAGTCCACTACTTCCACCAGGACCGTAGGGTTCTGATCAGTCCACTACTTCCACCAGGACCATAGGGTTCTGGTTCTGATCAGTCCACTACTTCCACCAGGACCATAGGGTTCTGGTTCTGATCAGTCCACTACTTCCACCAGGACCATAGGGTTCTGGTTCTGATCAGTCCACTACTTCCACCAGGACCGTAGGGTTCTGGTTCTGATCAGTCCACTACTTCTACCAGGACCGTAGGGTTCTGGTTCTGATCAGTCCACTACTTCCACCAGGACCATAGGGTTCTGGTTCTGATCAGTCCACTACTTCCACCAGGACCGTAGGGTTCTGGTTCTGATCAGTCCACTACTTCCACCAGGACCATAGGGTTCTGGTTCTGGTCCGTGTAGTAATAGTGCGCCATTTTGTTTGTTGATGTAGGTCATGGTGACCCATAGTTATCTATCTAGTTAATCATTGTTGTCATGAAGGCTGGATAGTTGTTGTTGTAACTCTGCATAGTTCTAGTCTAACAGGGTGATGGGTAGTTTCCTGAGCTCTTATCAAGTCCCTGTGGTCAAACGTTAACCACTGGACAGGACCGGACCAGAGCTCTTTATGGACCAGAACCTGGACAGGACCGAACCAGAGCTCTTTATGGACCAGAACCTGGACAGGACCGGACCAGAGCTCTTTATGGACCAGAACCTGGACAGGACCGGACCAGAGCTCTTTATGGACCAGAGCTCTTTATGGACCAGAGCCTGGACAGGACAGAACCAGAGCTCGTTATGGACCAGAACCTGGACAGGACCGGACCAGAGCTCTTTATGGACCAGAGCCTGGACAGGACCGGACCAGAGCTCTTTATGGACCAGAACCTGGACAGGACCAGACCAGAGCTCTTTATGGACCAGAGCCTGGACAGGACAGAACCAGAGCTCGTTATGGACCAGAGCCTGGACAGGACCGGACCAGAGCTCTTTATGGACCAGAACCTGGACAGGACCAGACCAGACCAGAGCTCTTTATGGACCAGAACCTGGACAGGACCAGACCAGACCAGAGCTCTTTATGGACCAGAGCTCTTTATGGACCAGAACCTGGACAGGACCAGAGCTCTTTATGGACCAGAGCCTGGACAGGACCAGAGCTCTTTATGGACCAGAGCCTGGACAGGACAGGACCGGACCAGAGCTCTTTATGGACCAGAACCTGGACAGGACCAGACCAGAGCTCTTTATGGACCAGAACCTGGACAGGACCGAACCAGAGCTCTTTATGGACCAGAACCTGGACAGGACCGGACCAGAGCTCTTTATGGACCAGAGCCTGGACAGGACCGGACCAGAGCTCTTTATGGACCAGAGCTCTTTATGGACCAGAACCTGGACAGGACCGGACCAGAGCTCTTTATGGACCAGAACCTGGACAGGACCGGACCAGAGCTCTTTATGGACCAGAACCTGGACAGGACCGGACCAGAGCTCTTTATGGACCAGAACCTGGACAGGACCAGACCAGAGCTCTTTATGGACCAGAGCCTGGACAGGACCGGACCAGAGCTCTTTATGGACCAGAGCCTGGACAGGACAGGACCAGAGCTCTTTATGGACCAGAACCTGGACAGGACCGGACCAGAGCCTGGACAGGACCGGACCAGAGCTCTTTATGGACCAGAACCTGGACAGGACCGGACCAGAGCTCTTTATGGACCAGAACCTGGACAGGACCAGACCAGAGCTCTTTATGGACCAGAGCCTGGACAGGACCGGACCAGAGCTCTTTATGGACCAGAGCCTGGACAGGACAGGACCAGAGCTCTTTATGGACCAGAACCTGGACAGGACCGGACCAGAGCCTGGACAGGACCGGACCAGAGCTCTTTATGGACCAGAGCCTGGACAGGACCGGACCAGAGCTCTTTATGGACCAGAACCTGGACAGGACCGGACCAGAGCTCTTTATGGACCAGAGCCTGGACAGGACCGGACCAGAGCTCTTTATGGACCAGAACCTGGACAGGACAGGACCAGAGCTCTTTATGGACCAGAACCTGGACAGGACCGGACCAGAGCACTTTATGGACCAGAGCTCTTTATGGACCAGAGCCTGGACAGGACCGGACCAGAGCTCTTTATGGACCAGAACCTGGACAGGACAGGACCAGAGCTCTTTATGGACCAGAGCCTGGACAGGACCGGACCAGAGCTCTTTATGGACCAGAACCTGGACAGGACAGGACCAGAGCTCTTTATGGACCAGAACCTGGACAGGACAGGACCAGAGCTCTTTATGGACCAGAACCTGGACAGGACAGGAACAGAGATCTTTATGGACCAGAGCCTGGACAGGACCAGAGCTCTTTATGGACCAGAACCTGGACCGGACAGGAACAGAGATCTTTATGGACCAGAGCTCTTTATGGACCAGAGCTCTTTATGGACCAGAACCTGGACAGGACCGGACCAGAGCTCTTTATGGACCAGAACCTGGACAGGACCAGACCAGAGCTCTTTATGGACCAGAACCTGGACAGGACCGGACCAGAGCTCTTTATGGACCAGAACCTGGACAGGACCTGTTGGTTTAAACGTGGCTGTTCCAGTGGTAACCTGACTAAATATAGTCCTGTTGGTTTAAACGTGGCTGTTCCAGTGGTAACCTGACTAAATATAGTCCTGTTGGTTTAAACGTAGCTGTTCCAGTGGTAACCTGACTAAATATAGTCCTGTTGGTTTAAACGTGGCTGTTCCAACCTGACTAAATATAGTCCTGTTGGTTTAAACGTGGCTGTTCCAGTGGTAACCTGACTAAATATAGTCCTGTTGGTTTAAACGTGGCTGTTCCAGTGGTAACCTGACTAAATATAGTCCTGTTGGTTTAAACGTGGCTGTTCCAACCTGACTAAATATAGTCCTGTTGGTTTAAACGTGGCTGTTCCAGTGGTAACCTGACTAAATATAGTCCTGTTGGTTTAAACGTGGCTGTTCCAGTGGTAACCTGACTAAATATAGTCCTGTTGGTTTAAACGTGGCTGTTCCAACCTGACTAAATATAGTCCTGTTGGTTTAAACGTGGCTGTTCCAGTGATAACCTGACTAAATATAGTCCTGTTGGTTTAAACGTGGCTGTTCCAGTGATAACCTGACTAAATATAGTCCTGTTGGTTTAAACCTGGCTGTTCCAGTGGTAACCTGACTAAATATAGTCCTGTTGGTTTAAACGTGGCTGTTCCAGTGGTAACCTGACTAAATATAGTCCTGTTGGTTTAAACCTGGCTGTTCCAGTGGTAACCTGACTAAATATAGTCCTGTTGGTTTAAACGTGGCTGTTCCAGTGGTAACCTGACTAAATATAGTCCTGTTGGTTTAAACCTGGCTGTTCCAACCTGACTAAATATAGTCCTGTTGGTTTAAACCTGGCTGTTCCAGTGGTAACCTGACTAAATATAGTCCTGTTGGTTTAAACCTGGCTGTTCCAGTGGTAACCTGACTAAATATAGTCCTGTTGGTTTAAACGTGGCTGTTCCAGTGGTAACCTGACTAAATATAGTCCTGTTGGTTTAAACGTGGCTGTTCCAGTGGTAACCTGACTAAATATAGAGCTGTTGGTTTAAACGTGGCTGTTCCAGTGGTAACCTGACTAAATATAGTCCTGTTGGTTTAAACGTGGCTGTTCCAGTGGTAACCTGACTAAATATAGTCCTGTTGGTTTAAACGTGGCTGTTCCAGTGGTAACCTGACTAAATATAGTCCTGTTGGTTTAAACGTGGCTGTTCCAGTGGTAACCTGACTAAATATAGTCCTGTTGGTTTAAACGTGGCTGTTCCAGTGATAACCTGACTAAATATAGTCCTGTTGGTTTAAACGTGGCTGTTCCAGTGGTAACCTGACTAAATATAGTCCTGTTGGTTTAAACCTGGCTGTTCCAACCTGACTAAATATAGTCCTGTTGGTTTAAACGTGGCTGTTCCAGTGGTAACCTGACTAAATATAGTCCTGTTGGTTTAAACGTGGCTGTTCCAGTGGTAACCTGACTAAATATAGTCCTGTTGGTTTAAACGTGACTGTTCCAACCTGACTAAATATAGTCCTGTTGGTTTAAACGTGGCTGTTCCAACCTGACTAAATATAGTCCTGTTGGTTTAAACGTGGCTGTTCCAGTGGTAACCTGACTAAATATAGTCCTGTTGGTTTAAACGTGGCTGTTCCAACCTGACTAAATATAGTCCTGTTGGTTTAAACGTGGCTGTTCCAACCTGACTAAATATAGTCCTGTTGGTTTAAACCTGGCTGTTCCAGTGGTAACCTGACTAAATATAGTCCTGTTGGTTTAAACGTGGCTGTTCCAGTGGTAACCTGACTAAATATAGTCCTGTTGGTTTAAACGTGGCTGTTCCAGTGGTAACCTGACTAAATATAGTCCTGTTGGTTTAAACGTGGCTGTTCCAGTGGTAACCTGACTAAATATAGTCCTGTTGGTTTAAACCTGGCTGTTCCAGTGGTAACCTGACTAAATATAGTCCTGTTGGTTTAAACGTGGCTGTTCCAGTGGTAACCTGACTAAATATAGTCCTGTTGGTTTAAACGTGGCTGTTCCAGTGGTAACCTGACTAAATATAGTCCTGTTGGTTTAAACCTGGCTGTTCCAGTGGTAACCTGACTAAATATAGTCCTGTTGGTTTAAACGTGGCTGTTCCAGTGGTAACCTGACTAAATATAGTCCTGTTGGTTTAAACGTGGCTGTTCCAGTGATAACCTGACTAAATATAGTCCTGTTGGTTTAAACGTGGCTGTTCCAACCTGACTAAATATAGTCCTGTTGGTTTAAACGTGGCTGTTCCAGTGATAACCTGACTAAATATAGTCCTGTTGGTTTAAACGTGGCTGTTCCAGTGGTAACCTGACTAAATATAGTCCTGTTGGTTTAAACGTGGCTGTTCCAGTGATAACCTGACTAAATATAGTCCTGTTGGTTTAAACGTGGCTGTTCCAGTGGTAACCTGACTAAATATAGTCCTGTTGGTTTAAACGTGGCTGTTCCAACCTGACTAAATATAGTCCTGTTGGTTTAAACGTGGCTGTTCCAACCTGACTAAATATAGTCCTGTTGGTTTAAACGTGGCTGTTCCAACCTGACTAAATATAGTCCTGTTGGTTTAAACGTGGCTGTTCCAACCTGACTAAATATAGTCCTGTTGGTTTAAACGTGGCTGTTCCAACCTGACTAAATATAGTCCTGTTGGTTTAAACGTGGCTGTTCCAGTGGTAACCTGACTAAATATAGTCCTGTTGGTTTAAACGTGGCTGTTCCAACCTGACTAAATATAGTCCTGTTGGTTTAAACCTGGCTGTTCCAGTGATTAACCTGACTAAATATAGTCCTGTTGGTTTAAACGTGGCTGTTCCAGTGGTAACCTGACTAAATATAGTCCTGTTGGTTTAAACGTGGCTGTTCCAACCTGACTAAATATAGTCCTGTTGGTTTAAACCTGGCTGTTCCAACCTGACTACATATAGTCCTGTTGGTTTAAACGTGGCTGTTCCAGTGATAACCTGACTAAATATAGTCCTGTTGGTTTAAACGTGGCTGTTCCAGTGGTAACCTGACTAAATATAGTCCTGTTGGTTTAAACGTGGCTGTTCCAGTGGTAACCTGACTAAATATAGTCCTGTTGGTTTAAACGTGGCTGTTCCAGTGGTAACCTGACTAAATATAGTCCTGTTGGTTTAAACGTGGCTGTTCCAGTGGTAACCTGACTAAATATAGTCCTGTTGGTTTAAACCTGGCTGTTCCAACCTGACTAAATATAGTCCTGTTGGTTTAAACCTGGCTGTTCCAACCTGACTAAATATAGTCCTGTTGGTTTAAACATGGCTGTTCCAACCTGACTAAATATAGTCCTGTTGGTTTAAACCTGGCTGTTCCAGTGGTAACCTGACTAAATATAGTCCTGTTGGTTTAAACGTGGCTGTTCCAGTGGTAACCTGACTAAATATAGTCCTGTTGGTTTAAACGTGGCTGTTCCAACCTGACTAAATATAGTCCTGTTGGTTTAAACCTGGCTGTTCCAGTGGTAACCTGACTAAATATAGTCCTGTTGGTTTAAACGTGGCTGTTCCAACCTGACTAAATATAGTCCTGTTGGTTTAAACGTGGCTGTTCCAACCTGACTAAATATAGTCCTGTTGGTTTAAACGTGGCTGTTCCAGTGGTAACCTGACTAAATATAGTCCTGTTGGTTTAAACGTGGCTGTTCCAGTGGTAACCTGACTAAATATAGTCCTGTTGGTTTAAACCTGGCTGTTCCAGTGGTAACCTGACTAAATATAGTCCTGTTGGTTTAAACGTGGCTGTTCCAGTGATAACCTGACTAAATATAGAGCTGTTGGTTTAAACGTGGCTGTTCCAACCTGACTAAATATAGTCCTGTTGGTTTAAACCTGGCTGTTCCAACCTGACTAAATATAGTCCTGTTGGTTTAAACCTGGCTGTTCCAACCTGACTAAATATAGTCCTGTTGGTTTAAACGTGGCTGTTCCAGTGGTAACCTGACTAAATATAGTCCTGTTGGTTTAAACGTGGCTGTTCCAACCTGACTAAATATAGTCCTGTTGGTTTAAACCTGGCTGTTCCAGTGGTAACCTGACTAAATATAGTCCTGTTGGTTTAAACGTGGCTGTTCCAGTGGTAACCTGACTAAATATAGTCCTGTTGGTTTAAACGTGGCTGTTCCAGTGGTAACCTGACTAAATATAGTCCTGTTGGTTTAAACGTGGCTGTTCCAACCTGACTAAATATAGTCCTGTTGGTTTAAACGTGGCTGTTCCAGTGATAACCTGACTAAATATAGTCCTGTTGGTTTAAACGTGGCTGTTCCAGTGGTAACCTGACTAAATATAGTCCTGTTGGTTTAAACGTGGCTGTTCCAGTGATAACCTGACTAAATATAGTCCTGTTGGTTTAAACGTGGCTGTTCCAGTGATAACCTGACTAAATATAGTCCTGTTGGTTTAAACGTGGCTGTTCCAGTGGTAACCTGACTAAATATAGTCCTGTTTGTTTAAACGTGGCTGTTCCAGTGGTAACCTGACTAAATATAGTCCTGTTGGTTTAAACGTGGCTGTTCCAACCTGACTAAATATAGTCCTGTTGGTTTAAACGTGGCTGTTCCAGTGGTAACCTGACTAAATATACTCCTGTTGGTTTAAACGTGGCTGTTCCAGTGGTAACCTGACTAAATATAGTCCTGTTGGTTTAAACGTGGCTGTTCCAACCTGACTAAATATAGTCCTGTTGGTTTAAACGTGGCTGTTCCAACCTGACTAAATATAGTCCTGTTGGTTTAAACGTGGCTGTTCCAGTGGTAACCTGACTAAATATAGTCCTGTTGGTTTAAACCTGGCTGTTCCAGTGGTAACCTGACTAAATATAGTCCTGTTGGTTTAAACGTGGCTGTTCCAGTGGTAACCTGACTAAATATAGTCCTGTTGGTTTAAACGTGGCTGTTCCAGTGGTAACCTGACTAAATATAGTCCTGTTGGTTTAAACGTGGCTGTTCCAACCTGACTAAATATAGTCCTGTTGGTTTAAACGTGGCTGTTCCAGTGGTAACCTGACTAAATATAGTCCTGTTGGTTTAAACGTGGCTGTTCCAGTGGTAACCTGACTAAATATAGTCCTGTTGGTTTAAACGTGGCTGTTCTAACCTGACTAAATATAGTCCTGTTTGTTTAAACGTGACTGTTCCAACCTGACTAAATATAGTCCTGTTGGTTTAAACGTGGCTGTTCCAACCTGACTAAATATAGTCCTGTTGGTTTAAACGTGGCTGTTCCAACCTGACTAAATATAGTCCTGTTGGTTTAAACGTGGCTGTTCCAGTGGTAACCTGACTAAATATAGTCCTGTTGGTTTAAACGTGGCTGTTCCAGTGGTAACCTGACTAAATATAGTCCTGTTGGTTTAAACCTGGCTGTTCCAACCTGACTAAATATAGTCCTGTTGGTTTAAACGTGGCTGTTCCAGTGGTAACCTGACTAAATATAGTCCTGTTGGTTTAAACCTGGCTGTTCCAGTGATTAACCTGACTAAATATAGAGCTGTTGGTTTAAACGTGGCTGTTCCAGTGATAACCTGACTAAATATAGTCCTGTTGGTTTAAACGTGGCTGTTCCAACCTGACTAAATATAGTCCTGTTGGTTTAAACGTGGCTGTTCCAGTGGTAACCTGACTAAATATAGTCCTGTTGGTTTAAACGTGGCTGTTCCAGTGATTAACCTGACTAAATATAGTCCTGTTTGTTTAAACGTGGCTGTTCCAGTGGTAACCTGACTAAATATAGTCCTGTTGGTTTAAACGTGGCTGTTCCAACCTGACTAAATATAGTCCTGTTGGTTTAAACCTGGCTGTTCCAGTGGTAACCTGACTAAATATAGTCCTGTTGGTTTAAACGTGGCTGTTCCAGTGGTAACCTGACTAAATATAGTCCTGTTGGTTTAAACGTGGCTGTTCCAGTGGTAACCTGACTAAATATAGTCCTGTTGGTTTAAACCTGGCTGTTCCAGTGGTAACCTGACTAAATATAGTCCTGTTGGTTTAAACGTGGCTGTTCCAGTGGTAACCTGACTAAATATAGTCCTGTTGGTTTAAACGTGGCTGTTCCAACCTGACTAAATATAGTCCTGTTGGTTTAAACGTGGCTCTTCCAGTGGTAACCTGACTAAATATAGTCCTGTTGGTTTAAACCTGGCTGTTCCAACCTGACTAAATATAGTCCTGTTGGTTTAAACGTGGCTGTTCCAACCTGACTAAATATAGTCCTGTTGGTTTAAACGTGGCTGTTCCAGTGGTAACCTGACTAAATATAGTCCTGTTGGTTTAAACCTGGCTGTTCCAACCTGACTAAATATAGTCCTGTTGGTTTAAACGTGGCTGTTCCAACCTGACTAAATATAGTCCTGTTGGTTTAAACGTGGCTGTTCCAACCTGACTAAATATAGTCCTGTTGGTTTAAACGTGGCTGTTCCAGTGGTAACCTGACTAAATATAGTCCTGTTGGTTTAAACCTGGCTGTTCCAGTGGTAACCTGACTAAATATAGTCCTGTTGGTTTAAACCTGGCTGTTCCAGTGATAACCTGACTAAATATAGTCCTGTTGGTTTAAACGTGGCTGTTCCAGTGGTAACCTGACTAAATATAGTCCTGTTGGTTTAAACGTGGCTGTTCCAGTGGTAACCTGACTAAATATAGTCCTGTTGGTTTAAACGTGGCTGTTCCAGTGATAACCTGACTAAATATAGTCCTGTTGGTTTAAACCTGGCTGTTCCAGTGGTAACCTGACTAAATATAGTCCTGTTGGTTTAAACGTGGCTGTTCCAGTGGTAACCTGACTAAATATAGAGCTGTTGGTTTAAACCTGGCTGTTCCAACCTGACTAAATATAGTCCTGTTGGTTTAAACGTGGCTGTTCCAGTGGTAACCTGACTAAATATAGTCCTGTTGGTTTAAACGTGGCTGTTCCAACCTGACTAAATATAGTCCTGTTTGTTTAAACCTGGCTGTTCCAACCTGACTAAATATAGTCCTGTTGGTTTAAACGTGGCTGTTCCAACCTGACTAAATATAGTCCTGTTGGTTTAAACGTGGCTGTTCCAACCTGACTAAATATAGTCCTGTTGGTTTAAACGTGGCTGTTCCAGTGGTAACCTGACTAAATATAGTCCTGTTGGTTTAAACGTGGCTGTTCCAGTGGTAACCTGACTAAATATAGTCCTGTTGGTTTAAACGTGGCTGTTCCAGTGGTAACCTGACTAAATATAGTCCTGTTGGTTTAAACCTGGCTGTTCCAACCTGACTAAATATAGTCCTGTTGGTTTAAACGTGGCTGTTCCAGTGATTAACCTGACTAAATATAGTCCTGTTTGTTTAAACGTGGCTGTTCCAGTGGTAACCTGACTAAATATAGTCCTGTTGGTTTAAACGTGGCTGTTCCAACCTGACTAAATATAGTCCTGTTGGTTTAAACGTGGCTGTTCCAGTGGTAACCTGACTAAATATAGTCCTGTTGGTTTAAACGTGGCTGTTCCAGTGATAACCTGACTAAATATAGTCCTGTTGGTTTAAACGTGGCTGTTCCAGTGGTAACCTGACTAAATATAGTCCTGTTGGTTTAAACGTGGCTGTTCCAGTGGTAACCTGACTAAATATAGTCCTGTTGGTTTAAACGTGGCTGTTCCAGTGGTAACCTGACTAAATATAGTCCTGTTGGTTTAAACGTGGCTGTTCCAGTGGTAACCTGACTAAATATAGTCCTGTTGGTTTAAACCTGGCTGTTCCAGTGGTAACCTGACTAAATATAGTCCTGTTGGTTTAAACGTGGCTGTTCCAGTGGTAACCTGACTAAATATAGTCCTGTTGGTTTAAACGTGGCTGTTCCAACCTGACTAAATATAGTCCTGTTGGTTTAAACGTGACTGTTCCAACCTGACTAAATATAGTCCTGTTGGTTTAAACGTGGCTGTTCCAACCTGACTAAATATAGTCCTGTTGGTTTAAACGTGGCTGTTCCAGTGGTAACCTGACTAAATATAGTCCTGTTGGTTTAAACGTGGCTGTTCCAACCTGACTAAATATAGTCCTGTTGGTTTAAACGTGGCTGTTCCAGTGGTAACCTGACTAAATATAGTCCTGTTGGTTTAAACGTGGCTGTTCCAGTGGTAACCTGACTAAATATAGTCCTGTTGGTTTAAACGTGGCTGTTCCAACCTGACTAAATATAGTCCTGTTGGTTTAAACCTGGCTGTTCCAGTGGTAACCTGACTAAATATAGTCCTGTTGGTTTAAACGTGGCTGTTCCAACCTGACTAAATATAGTCCTGTTGGTTTAAACCTGGCTGTTCCAGTGGTAACCTGACTAAATATAGTCCTGTTGGTTTAAACGTGGCTGTTCCAACCTGACTAAATATAGTCCTGTTGGTTTAAACGTGGCTGTTCCAGTGGTAACCTGACTAAATATAGTCCTGTTGGTTTAAACGTGGCTGTTCCAGTGGTAACCTGACTAAATATAGTCCTGTTGGTTTAAACGTGGCTGTTCCAGTGGTAACCTGACTAAATATAGTCCTGTTGGTTTAAACATGGCTGTTCCAGTGGTAACCTGACTAAATATAGTCCTGTTGGTTTAAACGTGGCTGTTCCAGTGATAACCTGACTAAATATAGTCCTGTTGGTTTAAACGTGGCTGTTCCAGTGGTAACCTGACTAAATATAGTCCTGTTGGTTTAAACGTGGCTGTTCCAGTGGTAACCTGACTAAATATAGTCCTGTTGGTTTAAACGTGGCTGTTCCAGTGGTAACCTGACTAAATATAGTCCTGTTGGTTTAAACGTGGCTGTTCCAGTGGTAACCTGACTAAATATAGTCCTGTTGGTTTAAACCTGGCTGTTCCAGTGGTAACCTGACTAAATATAGTCCTGTTGGTTTAAACGTGGCTGTTCCAGTGATAACCTGACTAAATATAGTCCTGTTGGTTTAAACCTGGCTGTTCCAGTGGTAACCTGACTAAATATAGTCCTGTTGGTTTAAACCTGGCTGTTCCAGTGGTAACCTGACTAAATATAGTCCTGTTGGTTTAAACCTGGCTGTTCCAACCTGACTAAATATAGTCCTGTTGGTTTAAACGTGGCTGTTCCAGTGGTAACCTGACTAAATATAGTCCTGTTGGTTTAAACGTGGCTGTTCCAACCTGACTAAATATAGTCCTGTTGGTTTAAACCTGGCTGTTCCAGTGGTAACCTGACTAAATATAGTCCTGTTGGTTTAAACGTGGCTGTTCCAACCTGACTAAATATAGTCCTGTTGGTTTAAACGTGGCTGTTCCAGTGGTAACCTGACTAAATATAGTCCTGTTGGTTTAAACGTGGCTGTTCCAACCTGACTAAATATAGTCCTGTTGGTTTAAACGTGGCTGTTCCAACCTGACTAAATATAGTCCTGTTGGTTTAAACGTGGCTGTTCCAGTGATTAACCTGACTAAATATAGTCCTGTTGGTGTAAACGTGGCTGTTCCAGTGGTAACCTGACTAAATATAGTCCTGTTGGTTTAAACGTGGCTGTTCCAGTGGTAACCTGACTAAATATAGTCCTGTTGGTTTAAACGTGGCTGTTCCAGTGATTAACCTGACTAAATATAGTCCTGTTGGTTTAAACGTGGCTGTTCCAGTGGTAACCTGACTAAATATAGTCCTGTTGGTTTAAACGTGGCTGTTCCAACCTGACTAAATATAGTCCTGTTGGTTTAAACCTGGCTGTTCCAGTGGTAACCTGACTAAATATAGTCCTGTTGGTTTAAACCTGGCTGTTCCAGTGGTAACCTGACTAAATATAGTCCTGTTGGTTTAAACGTGGCTGTTCCAGTGGTAACCTGACTAAATATAGTCCTGTTGGTTTAAACGTGGCTGTTCCAACCTGACTAAATATAGTCCTGTTGGTTTAAACGTGGCTGTTCCAGTGGTAACCTGACTAAATATAGTCCTGTTGGTTTAAACCTGGCTGTTCCAGTGATAACCTGACTAAATATAGTCCTGTTGGTTTAAACGTGGCTGTTCCAGTGGTAACCTGACTAAATATAGTCCTGTTGGTTTAAACGTGGCTGTTCCAGTGATTAACCTGACTAAATATAGTCCTGTTGGTTTAAACGTGGCTGTTCCAACCTGACTAAATATAGTCCTGTTGGTTTAAACGTGGCTGTTCCAGTGGTAACCTGACTAAATATAGTCCTGTTGGTTTAAACGTGGCTGTTCCAGTGGTAACCTGACTAAATATAGTCCTGTTGGTTTAAACGTGGCTGTTCCAGTGATTAACCTGACTAAATATAGTCCTGTTGGTTTAAACGTGGCTGTTCCAACCTGACTAAATATAGTCCTGTTGGTTTAAACGTGGCTGTTCCAGTGGTAACCTGACTAAATATAGTCCTGTTGGTTTAAACGTGGCTGTTCCAGTGGTAACCTGACTAAATATAGTCCTGTTGGTTTAAACGTGGCTGTTCCAGTGGTAACCTGACTAAATATAGTCCTGTTGGTTTAAACGTGGCTGTTCCAGTGGTAACCTGACTAAATATAGTCCTGTTGGTTTAAACGTGGCTGTTCCAACCTGACTAAATATAGTCCTGTTGGTTTAAACGTGGCTGTTCCAGTGGTAACCTGACTAAATATAGTCCTGTTGGTTTAAACGTGGCTGTTCCAACCTGACTAAATATAGTCCTGTTGGTTTAAACCTGGCTGTTCCAGTGGTAACCTGACTAAATATAGTCCTGTTGGTTTAAACGTGGCTGTTCCAACCTGACTAAATATAGTCCTGTTGGTTTAAACGTGGCTGTTCCAGTGGTAACCTGACTAAATATAGTCCTGTTGGTTTAAACGTGGCTGTTCCAGTGGTAACCTGACTAAATATAGTCCTGTTGGTTTAAACGTGGCTGTTCCAGTGGTAACCTGACTAAATATAGAGCTGTTGGTTTAAACGTGGCTGTTCCAGTGGTAACCTGACTAAATATAGTCCTGTTGGTTTAAACGTGGCTGTTCCAACCTGACTAAATATAGTCCTGTTGGTTTAAACGTGGCTGTTCCAGTGGTAACCTGACTAAATATAGTCCTGTTGGTTTAAACCTGGCTGTTCCAACCTGACTAAATATAGTCCTGTTGGTTTAAACGTGGCTGTTCCAGTGGTAACCTGACTAAATATAGTCCTGTTGGTTTAAACGTGGCTGTTCCAACCTGACTAAATATAGTCCTGTTGGTTTAAACGTGGCTGTTCCAGTGATAACCTGACTAAATATAGAGCTGTTGGTTTAAACGTGGCTGTTCCAGTGGTAACCTGACTAAATATAGTCCTGTTGGTTTAAACGTGGCTGTTCCAGTGATAACCTGACTAAATATAGTCCTGTTGGTTTAAACGTGGCTGTTCCAGTGATAACCTGACTAAATATAGAGCTGTTGGTTTAAACGTGGCTGTTCCAGTGGTAACCTGACTAAATATAGTCCTGTTGGTTTAAACGTGGCTGTTCCAACCTGACTAAATATAGTCCTGTTGGTTTAAACGTGGCTGTTCCAACCTGACTAAATATAGTCCTGTTGGTTTAAACGTGGCTGTTCCAGTGGTAACCTGACTAAATATAGTCCTGTTGGTTTAAACCTGGCTGTTCCAACCTGACTAAATATAGTCCTGTTGGTTTAAACGTGGCTGTTCCAACCTGACTAAATATAGTCCTGTTGGTTTAAACCTGGCTGTTCCAGTGGTAACCTGACTAAATATAGTCCTGTTGGTTTAAACGTGGCTGTTCCAGTGGTAACCTGACTAAATATAGTCCTGTTGGTTTAAACGTGGCTGTTCCAGTGGTAACCTGACTAAATATAGTCCTGTTGGTTTAAACGTGGCTGTTCCAACCTGACTAAATATAGTCCTGTTGGTTTAAACGTGGCTGTTCCAGTGGTAACCTGACTAAATATAGTCCTGTTGGTTTAAACGTGGCTGTTCCAGTGGTAACCTGACTAAATATAGTCCTGTTGGTTTAAACGTGGCTGTTCCAGTGGTACCCTGACTAAATATAGTCCTGTTGGTTTAAACGTGGCTGTTCCAACCTGACTAAATATAGTCCTGTTGGTTTAAACGTGGCTGTTCCAGTGGTAACCTGACTAAATATAGTCCTGTTTGTTTAAACGTGGCTGTTCCAGTGGTAACCTGACTAAATATAGTCCTGTTGGTTTAAACGTGGCTGTTCCAGTAATAACCTGACTAAATATAGTCCTGTTGGTTTAAACGTGGCTGTTCCAGTGGTAACCTGACTAAATATAGTCCTGTTGGTTTAAACGTGGCTGTTCCAACCTGACTAAATATAGTCCTGTTGGTTTAAACGTGGCTGTTCCAGTGATTAACCTGACTAAATATAGTCCTGTTTGTTTAAACGTGGCTGTTCCAGTGGTAACCTGACTAAATATAGTCCTGTTGGTTTAAACGTGGCTGTTCCAGTGATTAACCTGACTAAATATAGTCCTGTTGGTTTAAACGTGGCTGTTCCAGTGATAACCTGACTAAATATTCCCAACAAGTGATATTTAGAGGCAAACATCTTGAATCTTATTTGTCATAGTCTGACTGTCTGGCATCATCTGGCATCGTCTGACTGACTGACTGTCTGGCATCGTCTGACTGACTGTCTGGCATCGTCTGACTGTCTGGCATCGTCTGACTGACTGACTGTCTGGCATCGTCTAACTGACTGTCTGGCATCGTCTGACTGACTGACTGTCTGGCATCGTCTGACTGACTGTCTGGCATCGTCTGACTGACTGTCTGGCATCGTCTGACTGACTGTCTGGCATCGTCTGACTGACTGACTGTCTGGCATCGTCTGACTGACTGACTGTCTGGCATCGTCTGACTGACTGACTGTCTGGCATCGTCTGACTGACTGACTGTCTGAATGACTGACTGTCTGGCATCGACTGACTGACTGACTGTCTGGCATCGTCTAACTGTCTGACATCGTCTGTCTGGCATCGTCTGACTGACTGTCTGGCATCGTCTGACTGTCTGGCATCGTCTAACTGTCTGTCTGTGTGTGTGTAGATCAGCACCAGTCATCATGTCTCATAGCAACGGTACCAGTCACCATGTCAGTCAGGACGTGTGGGAGTCTCACAACAAGATGATGCAGGAACCACTCCGCTCCAACGACCCTGAGGTACGGGGGGTATTATAATGAGGAACCACTCCGCTCCAACGACCCTGAGGTACGGGGGGTATTATAATGAGGAACCACTCCGCTCCAACGACCCTGAGGTACGGGGGGTATTATAATGAGGAACCACTCCGCTCCAACGACCCTGAGGTACGGGGGGTATTATAATGAGGAACCACTCCGCTCCAACGACCCTGAGGTACGGGGGGGGGGGGGGGGTATTATAATGAGGAACCACTCTGCTCCAACGACCCTGAGGTACGGGGGGGGGGGTGTATTATAATGAGGAACCACTCTGCTCCAACGACCCTGAGGTACGGGGGGGGTATTATAATGAGGAACCACTCCGCTCCAACGACCCTGAGGTACGGGGGGGGGGGTTATTATAATGAGGAACCACTCCGCTCCAACGACCCTGAGGTACGGGGGGGGTATTATAATGAGGAACCACTCCGCTCCAACGACCCTGAGGTACGGGGGGGGGGTATTATAATGAGGAACCACTCCGCTCCAACGACCCTGAGGTACGGGGGGGGGGTATTATAATGAGGAACCACTCCGCTCCAACGACCCTGAGGTACGGGGGGGGGGTATTATAATGAGGAACCACTCCGCTCCAACGACCCTGAGGTACGGGGGGGGGGTATTATAATGAGGAACCACTCCGCTCCAACGACCCTGAGGTACGGGGGGGGGGGGTATTATAATGAGGAACCACTCCGCTCCAACGACCCTGAGGTACGGGGGGGGGGGGTATTATAATGAGGAACCACTCCGCTCCAACGACCCTGAGGTACGGGGGGTATTATAATGAGGAACCACTCCGCTCCAACGACCCTGAGGTACGGGGGGGGGGGTATTATAATGAGGAACCACTCCGCTCCAACGACCCTGAGGTACGGGGGGGGGGGGGTATTATAATGAGGAACCACTCCGCTCCAACGACCCTGAGGTACGGGTGGTGGTATTATAATGAGGAACCACTCCGCTCCAACGACCCTGAGGTACGGGGGGGGGTATTATAATGAGGAACCACTCCGCTCCAACGACCCTGAGGTACGGGGGGGGTGGTATTATAATGAGGAACCACTCCGCTCCAACGACCCTGAGGTACGGGGGGAGGGTTATTATAATGAGGAACCACTCCGCTCCAACGACCCTGAGGTACGGGGGGGGGTATTATAATGAGGAACCACTCCGCTCCAACGACCCTGAGGTACGGGGGGGGGGGTATTATAATGAGGAACCACTCCGCTCCAACGACCCTGAGGTACGTCACACATAATGAAACGGTGTATTGTGTAGGTGTGTGTATTATAATGAAACGGTGTATTGTGTAGGTGTGTGTATTATAATGAAACGGTGTATTGTGTAGGTGTGTGTATTATAATGAAACGGTGTATTGTGTAGGTGTGTGTATTATAATGAAACGGTGTATTGTGTAGGTGTGTGTATTATAATGAAACGGTGTATTGTGTGTAGGTGTGTGTATTATAATGAAACGGTGTATTGTGTGTAGGTGTGTGTATTATAATGAAACGGTGTATTGTGTGTAGGTGTGTGTATTATAATGAAACGGTGTATTGTGTAGGTAGGTGTATTATAATGAAACGGTGTATTGTGTGTAGGTGTGTGTATTATAATGAAACGGTGTATTGTGTGTAGGTGTGTATTATAATGAAACGGTGTATTGTGTAGGTGTATTATAATGAAACGGTGTATTGTGTAGGTGTGTGTATTATAATGAAACGGTGTATTGTGTAGGTGTGTATTATAATGAAACGGTGTATTGTGTAGGTGTGTGTATTATAATGAAACGGTGTATTGTGTAGGGGTGTGTATTATAATGAAACGGTGTATTGTGTAGGTGTGTGTATTATAATGAAACGGTGTATTGTGTAGGTGTGTGTATTATAATGAAACGGTGTATTGTGTAGGTGTGTGTATTATAATGAAACGGTGTATTGTGTAGGTGTATTATAATGAAACGGTGTATTGTGTAGGTGTATTATAATGAAACGGTGTATTGTGTAGGTGTGTATTATAATGAAACGGTGTATTGTGTAGGTGTGTGTATTATAATGAAACGGTGTATTGTGTAGGTGTGTGTATTATAATGAAACGGTGTATTGTGTAGGTGTGTGTATTATAATGAAACGGTGTATTGTGTAGGTGTGTGTATTATAATGAAACGGTGTATTGTGTAGGTGTGTGTATTATAATGAAACGGTGTATTGTGTAGGTGTGTGTATTATAATGAAACGGTGTATTGTGTAGGTGTGTGTATTATAATGAAACGGTGTATTGTGTGTAGGTGTGTGTATTATAATGAAACGGTGTATTGTGTAGGTGTGTGTATTATAATGAAACGGTGTATTGTGTAGGTGTGTGTATTATAATGAAACGGTGTATTGTGTAGGTGTGTGTATTATAATGAAACGGTGTATTGTGTAGGGGTGTGTATTATAATGAAACGGTGTATTGTGTAGGTGTGTGTTATAATGAAACGGTGTATTGTGTAGGTGTGTATTATAATGAAACGGTGTATTGTGTAGGGGTGTGTATTATAATGAAACGGTGTATTGTGTAGGTGTGTATTATAATGAAACGGTGTATTGTGTAGGTGTGTATTATAATGAAACGGTGTATTGTGTAGGTGTGTATTATAATGAAACGGTGTATTGTGTAGGGGTGTGTATTATAATGAAACGGTGTATTGTGTAGGTGTGTGTATTATAATGAAACGGTGTATTGTGTAGGTGTGTGTATTATAATGAAACGGTGTATTGTGTAGGTGTGTGTATTATAATGAAACGGTGTATTGTGTAGGTGTGTGTATTATAATGAAACGGTGTATTGTGTAGGTGTGTGTATTATAATGAAACGGTGTATTGTGTAGGTGTGTGTATTATAATGAAACGGTGTATTGTGTAGGTGTGTATTATAATGAAACGGTGTATTGTGTAGGTGTGTATTATAATGAAACGGTGTATTGTGTAGGGGTGTGTATTATAATGAAACGGTGTATTGTGTAGGGGTGTGTATTATAATGAAACGGTGTATTGTGTAGGGGTGTGTATTATAATGAAACGGTGTATTGTGTAGGGGTGTGTATTATAATGAAACGGTGTATTGTGTAGGGGTGTGTATTATAATGAAACGGTGTATTGTGTAGGCGTGTGTATTATAATGAAACGGTGTATTGTGTAGGTGTGTGTTTTATAATGAAACGGTGTATTGTGTAGGTGTGTGTATTATAATGAAACGGTGTATTGTGTGTAGGTGTGTGTATTATAATGAAACGGTGTATTGTGTGTAGGTGTGTGTATTATAATGAAACGGTGTATTGTGTGTAGGTGTGTGTATTATAATGAAACGGTGTATTGTGTAGGTGTGTGTATTATAATGAAACGGTGTATTGTGTGTAGGTGTGTGTATTATAATGAAACGGTGTATTGTGTGTAGGTGTGTGTATTATAATGAAACGGTGTATTGTGTGTAGGTGTGTGTATTATAATGAAACGGTGTATTGTGTGTAGGTGTGTGTATTATAATGAAACGGTGTATTGTGTAGGTGTGTGTATTATAATGAAACGGTGTATTGTGTAGGTGTGTATTATAATGAAACGGTGTATTGTGTAGGTGTGTATTATAATGAAACGGTGTATTGTGTAGGTGTGTATTATAATGAAACGGTGTATTGTGTAGGTGTGTGTATTATAATGAAACGGTGTATTGTGTAGGTGTGTGTATTATAATGAAACGGTGTATTGTGTAGGTGTGTATTATAATGAAACGGTGTATTGTGTAGGGGTGTGTATTATAATGAAACGGTGTATTGTGTAGGGGTGTGTATTATAATGAAACGGTGTATTGTGTAGGGGTGTGTATTATAATGAAACGGTGTATTGTGTAGGGGTGTGTATTATAATGAAACGGTGTATTGTGTGTAGGTGTGTGTATTATAATGAAACGGTGTATTGTGTAGGGGTGTGTATTATAATGAAACGGTGTATTGTGTAGGGGTGTGTATTATAATGAAACGGTGTATTGTGTAGGGGTGTGTATTATAATGAAACGGTGTATTGTGTAGGTGTGTGTATTATAATGAAACGGTGTATTGTGTAGGTGTGTGTATTATAATGAAACGGTGTATTGTGTAGGTGTGTATTATAATGAAACGGTGTATTGTGTAGGTGTGTGTATTATAATGAAACGGTGTATTGTGCTAGGTGTGTGTATTATAATGAAACGGTGTATTGTGTAGGTGTGTGTATTATAATGAAACGGTGTATTGTGTAGGTGTGTGTATTATAATGAAACGGTGTATTGTGTAGGTGTGTATTATAATGAAACGGTGTATTGTGTAGGTGTGTGTATTATAATGAAACGGTGTATTGTGTAGGTGTGTGTATTATAATGAAACGGTGTATTGTGTAGGTGTGTGTATTATAATGAAACGGTGTATTGTGTAGGTGTGTGTATTATAATGAAACGGTGTATTGTGTAGGTGTATTATAATGAAACGGTGTATTGTGTAGGTGTGTGTATTATAATGAAACGGTGTATTGTGTAGGTGTATTATAATGAAACGGTGTATTGTGTAGGTGTATTATAATGAAACGGTGTATTGTGTAGGTGGGTGTATTATAATGAAACGGTGTATTGTGTAGGTGTATTATAATGAAACGGTGTATTGTGTAGGTGTGTGTATTATAATGAAACGGTGTATTGTGTAGGTGTGTGTATTATAATGAAACGGTGTATTGTGTGTAGGTGTTCTCCATCATCAAGCGAGAGAAGCATCGTCAGACCTTTGGCCTGGAGCTGATCGCATCAGAGAACTTCACCTCCAGAGCCGTTCTGGAAGCCCTGGGGTCCTGTATGAACAACAAGTACTCAGAGGGGTATCCCGGACAGCGGTGGGTACTATGAACCTTTATTAACCTTTATGATCCTTAATGAACCTTTATTTAAACAGGGAGTCACTCAGAGGGGTATCCCGGACAGCGGTGGGTGCTATGAACCTTTATGAACCTTAATGAACCTTAATGAACCTTTAGGAACCTTAATGAACCTTTATGAACCTTTAGGAACCTTTATGAACCTTTAGGAACCTTTAGGAACCTTAATGAACCTTTATTTAAACAGGGAGTCACTCAGAGGGGTATCCCGGACAGCGGTGGGTACTATGAACCTTTATGAACCTTTATTTAAACAGGGAGTCACTCAGAGGGGTATCCTGGACAGCGGTGGGCGCTATGAACCTTTATGAACCTTTATGAACCTTTATGAACCTTTATTTAACTAGACAAGTCAGTTAAGAACAAATTCTTATTCACAATGACGGCCTACCAGGGAACAGTGGGTTATATTGTTCAGGAGCAGAACGAACAAATGGGGGATTCAATGTGTCACACCTTTCGGTTTACTGGCCCAACGCTCTAACCACTAGGCTACCTGCTGGTTACTGGCCCAACGCTCTAACCACTACGCTACCTGCTGGTTACTGGCCCAACGCTCTAACCACTAGGCTACCTGCTGGTTACTGGCCCAACGCTCTAACCACTAGGCTACCTGCTGGTTACTGGCCCAACCCTCTAACCACTAGGCTACCTGCTGGTTACTGGTCCAACGCTCTAACCACCAGGCTACCTGCTGGTTACTGGCCCAACGCTCTAACCACTAGGCTACCTGCTGGTTACTGGCCCAACGCTCTAACCACTAGACTACCTGCTGGTTACTGGCCCAACGCTCTAACCACTAGGCTACCTGCTGGTTACTGGCCCAACGCTCTAACCACTAGGCTACCTGCTGGTTACTGGCCCAACGCTCTAACCACTAGGCTACCTGCTGGTTACTGGCCCAACGCTCTAACCACTAGGCTACCTGCTGGTTACTGGCCCAACCCTCTAACCACTAGGCTACCTGCTGGTTACTAGTCCAACGCTCTAACCACCAGGCTACCTGCTGGTTACTGGCCCAACGCTCTAACCACTAGGCTACCTGCTGGTTACTGGCCCAACGCTCTAACCACTAGACTACCTGCTGGTTACTGGCCCAACGCTCTAACCACTAGGCTACCTGCTGGTTACTGGCCCAACGCTCTAACCACTAGGCTACCTGCTGGTTACTGGCCCAACGCTCTAACCACTAGGTTACCTGCTGGTTACTGGCCCAACGCTCTAACCACTAGGCTACCTGCTGGTTACTGTCCCAACGCTCTAAACACTAGGCTACCTGCTGGTTACTGGCCCAATGCTCTAACCACTAGGCTACCTGCTGGTTACTGGCCCAACGCTCTAACCACTAGGCTACCTGCTGGTTACTGGCCCAACGCTCTAACCACTAGGCTACCTGCTGGTTACTGGCCCAACGCTCTAACCACTAGGCTACCTGCTGGTTACTGGCCCAACTCTCTAACCACTAGGCTACCTGCTGGTTACTGGCCCAATGCTCTAACCACTAGGCCACCTGCTGGTTACTGGCCCAACGCTCTAACCACTAGGCTACCTGCTGGTTACTGGCCCAACGCTCTAACCACTAGGCTACCTGCTGGTTACTGGCCCAACGCTCTAACCACTAGGCTACCTGCTGGTTACTGGCCCAACGCTCTAACCACTAGGTTACCTGCTGGTTACTGGCCCAACGCTCTAACCACTAGGCTACCTGCTGGTTACTGGCCCAACGCTCTAACCACTAGGCTACCTGCTGGTTACTGGCCCAACGCTCTAACCACTAGGTTACCTGCTGGTTACTGGCCCAACGCTCTAACCACTAGGCTACCTGCTGGTTACTGGCCCAACGCTCTAACCACTAGGCTACCTGCTGGTTACTGGCCCAACGCTCTAACCACTAGGCTACCTGCTGGTTACTGGCCCAACGCTCTAACCACTAGGCTACCTGCTGGTTACTGGCCCAACGCTCTAACCACTAGGCCACCTGCTGCCCTAAACAACATTTAAATATATTTAAGAAAAGCATTCGCATTCTGTAACAAAAAGTCTTCAATTTAATAATTAAAAAATGCCTGGAAGGAATCAGAATATCTAACTGCAAGGAATTCTGAATATTGTTCTACACACCAGGGACAACGATAACTAAAAGCAGATTTCCCACAATTATGTGTTTTTTAAAACTGGTGGTGGGGGGGAGAGAGAGAAAGAATGGGTTTGGTTATCTATCCCTGAGAGAGAATGGGTTTGGTTATCTATCCCTGAGAGAGAATGGGGTTGGTTATCTATCCCTGAGAGAGAATGGGGTTGGTTATCTATCCCTGAGAGAGAATGGGGTTGGTTATCTATCCCTGAGAGAGAATGGGGTTGGTTATCTATCCCTGAGAGAGAATGGGGTTGGTTATCTATCCCTGAGAGAGAATGGGGTTTGGTTATCTATCCCTGAGAGAGAATGGGGTTGGTTATCTATCCCTGAGAGAGAATGGGGTTTGGTTATCTATCCCTGAGAGAGAATGGGGTTTGGTTATCTATCCCTGAGAGAGAATGGGGTTTGGTTATCTATCCCTGAGAGAGAATGGGGTTTGGTTATCTATCCCTGAGAGAGAATGGGGTTTGGTTATCTATCCCTGAGAGAGAATGGGGTTTGGTTATCTATCCCTGAGAGAGAATGGGGTTTGGTTATCTATCCCTGAGAGAGAATGGGGTTTGGTTATCTATCCCTGAGAGAGAATGGGGTTTGGTTATCTATCCCTGAGAGAGAATGGGGTTGGTTATCTATCCCTGAGAGAGAATGGGGTTGGTTATCTATCCCTGAGAGAGAATGGGGTTGGTTATCTATCCCTGAGAGAGAATGGGGTTGGTTATCTATCCCTGAGAGAGAATGGGGTTTGGTTATCTATCCCTGAGAGAGAATGGGTTTGGTTATCTATCCCTGAGAGAGGATGGGGTTGGTTATCTATCCCTGAGAGAGAATGGGGTTTGGTTATCTATCCCTGAGAGAGGATGGGGTTGGTTATCTATCCCTGAGAGAGAATGGGGTTGGTTATCTATCCCTGAGAGAGAATGGGGTTGGTTATCTATCCCTGAGAGAGAATGGGGTTGGTTATCTATCCCTGAGAGAGAATGGGGTTGGTTATCTATCCCTGAGAGAGAATGGGGTTGGTTATCTATCCCTGAGAGAGAATGGGGTTGGTTATCTATCCCTGAGAGAGAATGGGGTTGGTTATCTATCCCTGAGAGAGAATGGGGTTGGTTATCTATCCCTGAGAGAGAATGGGGTTGGTTATCTATCCCTGAGAGAGAATGGGGTTGGTTATCTATCCCTGAGAGAGAATGGGGTTGGTTATCTATCCCTGAGAGAGGATGGGGTTGGTTATCTATCCCTGAGAGAGGATGGGGTTTGGTTATCTATCCCTGAGAGAGAATGGGTTTGGTTATCTATCCCTGAGAGAGAATGGGTTTGGTTATCTATCCCTGAGAGAGAATGGGGTTTGGTTATCTATCCCAGAAAGAGAGAATGGGGTTTGGTTATCTATCCCAGAAAGAGAGAATGGGGTTGGTTATCTATCCCAGAAAGAGAGAATGGGGTTGGTTATCTATCCCAGAAAGAGAGAATGGGGTTGGTTATCTATCCCAGAAAGAGAGAATGGGGTTGGTTATCTATCCCAGAAAGAGAGAATGGGGTTGGTTATCTATCCCTGAGAGAGAATGGGGTTGGTTATCTATCCCTGAGAGAGAATGGGGTTGGTTATCTATCCCTGAGAGAGAATGGGGTTGGTTATCTCTCCCTGAGAGAGAATGGGGTTGGTTATCTCTCCCTGAGAGAGAATGGGGTTGGTTATCTCTCCCTGAGAGAGAATGGGGTTTGGTTATCTATCCCTGAGAGAGAATGGGGTTTGGTTATCTATCCCTGAGAGAGAATGGGGTTTGGTTATCTATCCCTGAGAGAGAATGGGGTTTGGTTATCTATCCCTGAGAGAGAATGGGGTTTGGTTATCTATCCCTGAGAGAGAATGGGGTTTGGTTATCTATCCCTGAGAGAGAATGGGGTTTGGTTATCTATCCCTGAGAGAGAATGGGGTTTGGTTATCTATCCCTGAGAGAGAATGGGGTTTGGTTATCTATCCCTGAGAGAGAATGGGGTTGGTTATCTATCCCTGAGAGAGAATGGGGTTGGTTATCTATCCCTGAGAGAGAATGGGGTTGGTTATCTATCCCTGAGAGAGAATGGGGTTGGTTATCTATCCCTGAGAGAGAATGGGGTTTGGTTATCTATCCCTGAGAGAGAATGGGGTTTGGTTATCTATCCCTGAGAGAGAATGGGGTTGGTCATCTATCCCTGAGAGAGAATGGGGTTGGTCATCTATCCCTGAGAGAGAATGGGGTTGGTCATCTATCCCTGAGAGAGAATGGGGTTTGGTCATCTATCCCTGAGAGAGAATGGGGTTGGTTATCTATCCCTGAGAGAGAATGGGGTTTGGTTATCTATCCCTGAGAGAGAATGGGGTTGGTTATCTATCCCTGAGAGAGAATGGGGTTTGGTTATCTATCCCTGAGAGAGGATGGGGTTTGGTTATCTATCCCTGAGAGAGGATGGGATTGGTTATCTATCCCTGAGAGAGAATGGGGTTTGGTTATCTATCCCTGAGAGAGAATGGGGTTGGTTATCTATCCCTGAGAGAGAATGGGGTTGGTTATCTATCCCTGAGAGAGAATGGGGTTTGGTTATCTATCCCTGAGAGAGAATGGGGTTTGGTTATCTATCCCTGAGAGAGAATGGGGTTGGTAATTTGTAGGTCTAATATAAATCGGTGATGTGTAGAGGACGTTTCTGACTGCTTTGTTAATAAATTAAAGAGAGAGTCCATCTCTCTTCTTACAGAGCCGTCCAGGAGACTACAAACCTGTCATCCAGGATACTTTGAAGAAACTCAAATATAAAATATATATTTTGATTTGTTTAACTACATTATTCCATAGTTTTGATTCTACGATGTAGAAAATAGTAAAAAAAAATAAAGAAAAACCGTTGAATGAGTCGGTGTTATAAAACTTTAGACTGGTTGTGTGTGTGTGTGTGTGTGTGTGTGTGTGTGTGTGTGTGTGTGTGTGTGTGTGTGTGTGTGTGTGTGTGTGTGTGTGTGTGTGTGTGTGTGTGTAGGTACTACGGGGGAACAGAACATGTGGATGAGTTGGAGCGTGTGTGTCAGAGGAGAGCTCTGGAGGTCTACGGACTGGAGGCTGACAGGTGGGGGGTCAATGTCCAGCCCTACTCAGGTAATACACACACACACTATACACACACCTACACACACCTACACTACACACACACTACACAGAGACACACACACACTATACACACACACCACACACACACACACACACACTACACACACTACACACACACACACTATAAACACACACACACACACACTACACACACACTATACACACACACTACACCCACACACACACTACACCCACACACACACTACACCCACACACACTATACACACACACACCACACACACACACTACACACACACACACTACACACACACTATACACTATACACACACTATACACCACACACACACTATACACACACACACCACACACACACTATACACACACTATACACACACACACACACACTACACTACACACACACTAACCACACACACACACACACTACATACACACACACTATACACACACACACACACACACACACACACCTACACACACTATACACACACACTATACACACACACACACACACCACACACACACACTATACACACACACACACACACACACACACACACTACACACACACACACTACACACACACTATACACACACCACACACACACACTATACATACACACACACTATACACACACTATACACACACTACACACACACTATACACACACACACTACACACACACACACTACACACATACATTACACACACACACACTACACACACACTACACACACACACACACTACACACACACTATACACACACACACACTATACACACACTACACACACACACACTGTGTGTTTATAGCCTCCCCTGCTAACTTGGCTGTGTGTTTATTGGTTCCCCTGCTAACTTGGCTGTGTGTTTATAGCCTCCCCTGCTAACTTGGCTGTGTGTTTATAGGTTCCCCTGCTAACTTGGCTGTGTGTTTATAGGTTCCCCTGCTAACTTGGCTGTGTGTTTATAGGTTCCCCTGCTAACTTGGCTGTGTGTTTATTGGTTCCCCTGCTAACTTGGCTGTGTGTTTATTGGTTCCCCTGCTAACTTGGCTGTGTGTTTATAGGTTCCCCTGCTAACTTGGCTGTGTGTTTATAGCCTCCCCTGCTAACTTGGCTGTGTGTTTATAGCCTCCCCTGCTAACTTGGCTGTGTGTTTATAGGTTCCCCTGCTAACTTGGCTGTGTGTTTATAGGTTCCCCTGCTAACTTGGCTGTGTGTTTATTGGTTCCCCTGCTAACTTGGCTGTGTGTTTATAGCCTCCCCTGCTAACTTCGCTGTGTGTTTATAGGTTCCCCTGCTAACTTGGCTGTGTGTTTATAGGTTCCCCTGCTAACTTGGCTGTGTGTTTATTGGTTCCCCTGCTAACTTGGCTGTGTGTTTATAGGTTCCCCTGCTAACTTG
>NW_027675466.1:2407500-2452500 GCF_965601325.2 Salmo salar
ACATCTCACTACCACACTATGACAGGTAAAGTAGCCAGGTCACCTCACTATGACAGGTAAAGTAGCCAGGTCACCTCACTACCACACTATGACAGGTAAAGTAGCCAGGTCACCTCACTATGACAGGTAAAGTAGCCAGGTCACCTCACTATGACAGGTAAAGTAGCCAGGTCACCTCACTATGACAGGTAAAGTAGACAGGTAAAGTAGCCAGGTCACCTCACTACCTCACTATGACAGGTAAAGTAGCCAGGTCACCTCACTATGACAGGTAAAGTAGCCAGGACACCTCACTATGACAGGTAAAGTAGCCAGGACAGCTCACTATGACAGGTAAAGTAGCCAGGTCACCTCACTATGACAGGTAAAGTAGCCAGGTCACCTCACTATGACAGGTAAAGTAGCCAGGACACCACACTATGACAGGTAAAGTAGCCAGGTCACCTCACTATGACAGGTAAAGTAGCCAGGACATCTCACTACCACACTATGACAGGTAAAGTAGCCAGGACATCTCACTACCACACTATGACAGGTAAAGTAGCCAGGTCACCTCACTATGACAGGTAAAGTAGCTAGGTCACCTCACTACCACACTATGACAGGTAAAGTAGCCAGGTCACCTCACTATGACAGGTAAAGTAGCCAGGTAAAGTAGCCAGGTCACCTCACTATGACAGGTAAAGTAGCCAGGACACCTCACTATGACAGGTAAAGTAGCCAGGACACCTCACTATGACAGGTAAAGTAGCCAGGACAGCTCACTATGACAGGTAAAGTAGCCAGGTCACCTCACTATGACAGGTAAAGTAGCCTGGTCACCTCACTATGACAGGTAAAGTAGCCAGGTCACCTCACTATGACAGGTAAAGTAGCCAGGACACCACACTATGACAGGTAAAGTAGCCAGGACACCACACTATGACAGGTAAAGTAGCCAGGACATCTCACTACCACACTATGACAGGTAAAGTAGCCAGGACATCTCACTACCACACTATGACAGGTAAAGTAGCCAGGTCACCTCACTATGACAGGTAAAGTAGCCAGGTCACCTCACTATGACAGGTAAAGTAGCCAGGTCACCTCACTATGACAGGTAAAGTAGACAGGTAAAGTAGCCAGGTCATCTCACTACCTCACTATGACAGGTAAAGTAGCCAGGTCACCTCACTATGACAGGTAAAGTAGCCAGGACACCTCACTATGACAGGTAAAGTAGCCAGGACAGCTCACTATGACAGGTAAAGTAGCCAGGTCACCTCACTATGACAGGTAAAGTAGCCAGGTCACCTCACTATGACAGGTAAAGTAGCCAGGACACCACACTATGACAGGTAAAGTAGCCAGGTCACCTCACTATGACAGGTAAAGTAGCCAGGACATCTCACTACCACACTATGACAGGTAAAGTAGCCAGGACATCTCACTACCACACTATGACAGGTAAAGTAGCCAGGTCACCTCACTATGACAGGTAAAGTAGCTAGGTCACCTCACTACCACACTATGACAGGTAAAGTAGCCAGGTCACCTCACTATGACAGGTAAAGTAGCCAGGTAAAGTAGCCAGGTCACCTCACTATGACAGGTAAAGTAGCCAGGTCACCTCACTATGACAGGTAAAGTAGCCAGGACACCTCACTATGACAGGTAAAGTAGCCAGGACAGCTCACTATGACAGGTAAAGTAGCCAGGTCACCTCACTATGACAGGTAAAGTAGCCAGGTCACCTCACTATGACAGGTAAAGTAGCCAGGTCACCTCACTATGACAGGTAAAGTAGCCAGGACACCACACTATGACAGGTAAAGTAGCCAGGACACCACACTATGACAGGTAAAGTAGCCAGGACATCTCACTACCACACTATGACAGGTAAAGTAGCCAGGACATCTCACTACCACACTATGACAGGTAAAGTAGCCAGGTCACCTCACTATGACAGGTAAAGTAGCTAGGTCACCTCACTACCACACTATGACAGGTAAAGTAGCCAGGTCACCTCACTATGACAGGTAAAGTAGCCAGGTCACCTCACTATGACAGGTAAAGTAGCCAGGTAAAGTAGCCAGGACACCTCACAACCACACAGTGTGTGTAGTGATCTAGTATTTACGGCGCATTCGGAAAGTATTCAGACCCCTTGACTTTTTCCACATTCTGTTAACGTTACAGCCTCATTCTAAAATGGATTTAAAAATAAATAAATATATTCCTCTTCAATATACACCCGATACTCCATAATGACAAAGTGAAAACAGGTTTTTATAATTGTTTACAAATATATAATTAAAAACAGAAATACCTTATTTACATAAGTATTCAGGACCCCTTTTTTTGCTGTGAGACTTGAAATTGAGCTCCGACGCTTCCTGTTTCCATTGATCATCCTTGAGATGTTTGTGCACGTCAGAGCAAACACCAAGCCGTGAGGTCAAACTGTTTGTCCCGAGACGGGGATTGTGTTCGAGGCACAGATCTGGGATTTAGAAGGGTAGCAAACAACAACAAAAAATTTCCGCAGCATTGAAGGTCCCCAAGGACACAGTGGCGCAGCGGTCTAAGGCACTGCATCTCAGTGCTAGAGGCGTCACTACAGACCCTGGTTTGATTCCAGGCTGTATCACAAACCAGCTGTGATTGGGAGTGTAAATAGGGCGACGCACAATTTGGACCAGCATCGTCCGGGTTTGGCCCGGGGTAGGCCGTCATTGTAAATAAGAATTTGTTCTTAACCGACTTGCCTAGTTAAACAAAGGTTTAATTAAACCTAAATGGAAAAGGTTTGGAAGCGCCAAGATTCTTCCTAGAGCTGGCCGCCAAGGACAAACTGAGCAATCAGGGGGAGAAGGGCCTTGGTCAGGGAGGTGACCGATGAGCCGATGGTCACTCTGACAGAGCTCCGGAGTTTCTCTGTGGAGATGGGAGAACCTTCCAGAAGGACAACCATCTCTGCAGCCAATCAGGCCTTTATGGTAGAGTGGCCAGACAGACAGATCCCTACGGTGAAGCATGGTGGTGGCAGCATCATGCTGAGGGGATGTTTTTCAGCGGAAGGGACTGGGAGACTAGTCAGGGTCGAGGGAAAGATGAACGGAGCAAAGTACAGAGAGATCCTTGATGAAAACCTGCTCCAGAGCGCTCAGGACCTCAGACTGGAGTGAAGGTTCACCTTCCAACAGGACAACGACCCTAAGCACACAGCCAAGACAACGCAGGAGTGGCTTCGGGACAAGTCTCAATGTCCTTGAGTGGCCCAGCCAGAGCCCGGACTTGAACCCGATCTAACATCTCTGGAGAGACCTGAAAATAGCTGTGCAGCGACGCTCCCCATCCAACCTGACAGATCTTGAGAGGATCTGCAGAGAAGAATGGGAGAAACTCCCCAAATACAGGTGTGCCAAGCTTGTAGCGTCATACCCAAGAAGACTCAAGACTGTAATCGCTGCCAAAGATGCTTAAACAAAGTACTGAGTAAACGGTCTGAATATTTATGTAAATGTGATGTTTCTGTTTGCAAAATATTCCAAAAAACAGTTTTTGCTTTGTCATTATGGGGTATTGTGATGTCATTATGGGGTATTGTGATGTCATTATGGGGTATTGTGATGTCATTATGGGGTATTGTGATGTCATTATGGGGTATTGTGTGTAAATTGATAAGGGGAAAAAAATATTGAATCCATTTTTAGAATGATGCTGTAACGTAACAAAATGTGGAAAAAGCCAAGTTGGTCTCAATACTTTCTGAATGCACTGTATGTGTTTCTCTAGGTGTTGTGATGTCACTGAAGCAGGCTCTAACCCCAGAGGTTAAGGGTTAATGTGTGTTAATGTTTCTCCAGGTGTTGTGATGTCACTGAAGCAGGCTCTAACCCCAGAGGTTAAGGGTTAATGTGTGTTAATGTGTGTGAATGTTTCTCCAGGTGTGGCGGTGGCCCTGAAGCAGGCTCTAACCCCAGAGGTTAAGGGTTAATGTGTGTGAATGTTTCTCCAGGTGTGGCGGTAGCCCTGAAGCAGGCTCTAACCCCAGAGTTTAAGGCATATCAGTACCAGGTGCTCTCTAACTGCAGAGCTATGGCCAACGCCCTCATCGACCTCGGGTACAAGATCGTCACCGGTGAGACAATAACGTCATGGTTGTGGTTAACAGACCAACACCTGTGTTGGACAGGCTGTAAGCCAAGGTTTCCAGAACTGGGTCCAGGGGACCCCAAGGGGTGAATATTTGGGGGGGGTTTTGCCCTAGGACCTGTGTAGTGCTAGTTCTGGAAACGCTGCTGTTAGGAATGGCCTCGGTTATTCCTTATCCCAACAGATGTTACTATTACAATAGTTGAGGACCTCCCGAGTGGCGCAGTGGTCTAAGGCGCTGCATCGCAGTGCTAACTGTGCCACTAGAGATTCTGGGTTCGAGTCCAGGCTCTGTCGCAGCCGGCCACGACCGGGAGACCCATGGGGCGGCGAACAATTTGGCCCAGCGTCGTCCGGGTTAGGAAGAGGGTTTGGCCGGCAGGGATGTCCTTGTCCCATCGCGCTCTAGCGACTCCTGTGGCGGGCCGGGCGCAGTGCACGCTGACACGGTCGCAAGGTGTACGGTGTTTCCTCCGACACATTGGCGCGGCTGGTTTCCCGGGTTGGATGGGCATTGTGTCAAGAAGCAGTGCGGCTGGGTTGGGTTTCTGAGGACGCATGGCTCTCGACCTTCGCCTCTCCCGAGTCCATACGGGAGTTGCAGCGATGAGACAAGACTGTATGTACCAATTTGGATACCAACGAAATTGGGGAGAAAAAAGGGGTAAAGAAAATACAGATAAAGTAAATATTACAATACTTGTTGTTAACCCTGTGTGTTAACTAGGAATGGGCACGGTTATTCAATATCCCAATGGACGTTAATATTAAAATACTTGAGTATTCATTTTTGCACAAAAAAACAATTTATAGGCCTATTTTTAACATTGACATTTTATTTATTTTTATATAAAATTGATAAAACAAACTTTTTAAATGTAGTTTTTTTATGACGTGCGCCCCATTAAAAAATACCTGTAGCCTTCACGTGTGTAGCTTGTTGTTCATGTTGGCCAATCAAAGCTGCAAAAATATACCAAAATGAAGCATTATCTGATGAAATAACTTTAGAAAAGGGGGCACGAGACAGGGATGTCCCCTGTCGCCCTTCCTGTTTGCCAGTGGTAATTGAACTGCTAAGATATGGGACCCGAAACGTTAACGGGTATCAAAATTGGCAAACCATGAACAAAAAACTCAATTTATTTACCGACGATCTACTGATACACCTTTACTAATAATTAAAAACTCAATGCCCCTCACCCCCAACCCCCCTTTTTTTTGTTAAAAATTATTTTCAGAATAATCCAACATTTTAGGATATCAAATTTACATGGAAATAGAAGAAGAATACCTCATGATATACAACTTTTAAAAACATATGAAATACTGAGGAGGCTTAATAAGTGACAACAAACATATATAATGATAACTTTATCCCATTACTCAACAACATGTAATCAGATCTAAATGAATTATATTAATTCACATGCATTACATAATACAGCCATGTACATACAGATACAATTAACCACTTCAGAATGGCTCCCAAAGTGTTTTTTTTTTTATAAATACCAATTACCCCGCCAAAAGACATTTCTTTAAAAAGTATAGTCGTGCCATAATGACTTCATATGGGCAGATAAACTCATAGAATAAATGGGAACCGTTTAAATCTGAGGGGGGTTGTTTTAAGCTTCCTAGATCTGAGGGGGATGTTTTAAGCTTCCTAAATCTGAGGGGGGGGGGGGGGGTTTAAGCTTCCTAAATCTGAGGGGGGGGGGGGTGTTTAAGCTTCCTAAATCTAAGGGGGGATTTAAGCTTCCTAAATCTAAGGGGGGATTTAAGCTTCCTAAATCTGAGGGGGGGGGGGGGGTTTAAGCTTCCTAAATCTGAGGGGAGGGGTTTAAGCTTCCTAAATCTGAGGGGAGGGGGGGGTTTTAAGCTTCCTAAATCTGAGGGGGGGGGGGGGGTTTAAAGCTTCCTAAATCTGAGGGGGGGGTTTAAGCTTCCTAAATCTGAGGGGAGGGGGGGGTTTAAGCTTCCTAAATCTGAGGGGGGGGGGGGGGGTTTAAGCTTCCTAAATCTGAGGGGGGGGGGGGGGGTTTAAGCTTCCTAAATTTGAGGGGGGGTTTTAAGCTTCCTAAATCTGAGGGGAGGGGGGGTTTAAGCTTCCTAAATCTGAGGGGAGGGGGGGGGTTTTAAGCTTCCTAAATCTGAGGGGAGGGGGGGGGTTTAAGCTTCCTAAATCTGAGGGGAGGGGGGGGGTTTAAGCTTCCTAAATCTGAGGGGAGGGGGGGGTTTAAGCTTCCTAAATCTGAGGGGAGGGGGGGGTTTAAGCTTCCTAAATCTGAGGGGGGGGGTTTAAGCTTCCTAAATCTGAGGGGAGGGGGGGGTTTAAGCTTCCTAAATCTGAGGGGGGGGTTTTAAGCTTCCTAAATCTGAGGGGGGGTTTAAGATACCCCTCTCTCCTCGCTATGAAAGATGTGAGTGTTTGTTCTCGGAAGTACGGTAACTAATCAGTCTCTCACCGTTCCAAAAAATACTGAATCTTAAGATGTCGATATCCCGGGCGAGAATTGAATCTTGACACTCAGAAATTGGAGTCGACGTGCAAGGAGCCGAGGAATCGATTGTTTTGGAGTAGACTCTTCACAACTACGTCATCGTTGTTAAACAGTTGGACAAATGGCGACAGCAGCAAAGTCCTGTATGGTAACACTTTGAGATGTTAAATGAGAAGGAGATGCCAACATTACGAGGTGGAATTTAGGTACAGTAACGGTAGTACAGGTGCCAATGCTTCACCGTCTGAAAAGGGGACGCACCGCGACGCCCAAACGCACCGCGACGCCCAAACGCACCGCGACGCCCAAAAATGGTCAATTTGTCACATCACTGGTTGCTATATGGTTGTGTTTATGTTGTGGTATGGTTGTGTTTATGTTGTGGTATGGTTGTGTTAATGTTGTGGTATGGTTGTGTTAATGTTGTGTTAATGTTGTGGTATGGTTGTGTTAATGTTGTGGTGTGGTTGTGTTAATGTTGTGGTATGGTTGTGTTAATGTTGTGGTGTGGTTGTGTTAATGTTGTGGTGTGGTCGTGTTAATGTTGTGGTGTGGTCGTGTTAATGTTGTGGTGTGGTCGTGTTAATGTTGTGGTGTGGTCGTGTTAATGTTGTGGTGTGGTTGTGTTAATGTTGTGGTATGGTTGTGTTAATGTTGTGGTATGGTTGTGTTAATGTTGTGGTATGGTTGTGTTAATGTTGTGGTATGGTTGTGTTAATGTTGTGGTATGGTTGTGTTAATGTTGTGGTATGGTTGTGTTAATGTTGTGGTATGGTTGTGTTAATGTTGTGGTATGGTTGTGTTAATGTTGTGGTATGGTTGTGTTTATGTTGTCCAGGGGGTTCTGATAACCATCTGATCTTACTGGACCTGAGGCCTAGCGGGACGGACGGAGGACGAGCTGAGAAGGTTCTAGAAGCTGCTGCCATCGCCTGCAACAAGAACACCTGCCCAGGTAAGTAACAGACACTGTCCTCTGTAGGTGATGAGAGTGCTCTGTATCCCAGTGGTCTATATGTGTGTGTGTGTGTGTAGGTGATGAGAGTGCTCTGTGTCCCAGTGGTCTATATGTGTGTGTGTGTGTGTGTGTAGGTGATGAGAGTGCTCTGTGTCCCAGTGGTCTATATGTGTGTGTGTGTGTGTGTAGGTGATGAGAGTGCTCTGTGTCCCAGTGGTCTATATGTGTGTGTGTAGGAACTGACCCTGTGTGTGTGTGTGTAGGTGATGAGAGTGCTCTGTGTCCCAGTGGTCTATATGTGTGTGTGTGTGTGTGTGTAGGTGATGAGAGTGCTCTGTGTCCCAGTGGTCTATATGTGTGTGTGTAGGAACTGACCCTGTGTGTGTGTGTGTAGGTGATAAGAGTGCTCTGTGTCCCAGTGGTCTATATGTGTGTGTGTGTGTGTGTAGGAACTGACCCTGTGTGTGTGTGTGTGTGTGTGTGTGTGTGTGTGTGTGTAGGTGATAAGAGTGCTCTGTGTCCCAGTGGTCTATATGTGTGTGTGTAGGAACTGACCCTGTGTGTGTGTGTGTGTGTGTGTAGGTGATAAGAGTGCTCTGTGTCCCAGTGGTCTATATGTGTGTGTGTGTGTAGGAACTGACCCTGTGTGTGTGTGTGTGTGTGTGTGTGTGTGTGTGTGTGTGTGTATGTGTGTGTGTGTGTGTGTGTGTGTGTGTGTGTGTGTGTGTGTGTGTGTAGGTGATAAGAGTGCATTGCGTCCCAGCGGTCTGAGGTTCGGCTCTCCTGCTCTGACCTCCAGGGGAATGGTTGAGGAAGACTTCAGGAAGGTCGCAGAGTTCATCCACAGAGGTGACCTTTAACCCCTGACCTCTGTGTCTATAGACATAGTACTGATCCTAGATGTCCAGCTAGCAGACCAAGGCCCCTTTAACCCCTGACCTCTAACCCCTGACCTCTGTGTCTATAGACATAGTACTGATCCTAGATGTCCAGCTAGCAGACAACCCCTGACCTTTAACCCCTGACCTCTGTGTCTATAGACATAGTGCTGACCCTAGATGTCCAGCTAGCAGACCAAGGCCCCTTTAACCCCTGACCTCTAACCCCTGACCTCTGTGTCTATAGACATAGTACTGACCCTAGATGTCCAGCTAGCAGACCAAGGCCACCTCTAACCCCTGACCTTTAACCCCCGACCTCTGTGTCTATAGACATAGTACTGATCCTAGATGTCCAGCTAGCAGACCAAGGCCCCTCTAACCCCTGACCTTTAACCCCCGACCTCTGTGTCTATAGACATAGTGATGACCCTAGATGTCCAGCTAGCAGCCCAAGGCCACCTCTAACCCCTGACCTCTGTGTCTATAGACATAGTGCTGACCCTAGATGTCCAGCTAGCAGCCCAAGGCCACCTCTAACCCCTGACCTCTCAACCCCTCGTTCTCCCTACAGGTTATCCAGATTACCCCTGGACGTCCAGGCCTCTCTGCAGCCCAAGGCCACCTCTAACCCCTGACCTCTCAACCCCTCGTTCTCCCTACAGGTTATCCAGATTACCCTGGACGTCCAGGCCTCTCTGCAGCCCAAGGCCACCTCTAACCCCTGACCTCTCAACCCCTCGTTCTCCCTACAGGTTATCCAGATTACCCTGGACGTCCAGGCCTCTCTGCAGCCCAAGGCCACCTCTAACCCCTGACCTCTCAACCCCTCGTTCTCCCTACAGGTATCCAGATTACCTCTCTGCAGCCCAAGGCCACCTCTAACCCCTGACCTCTCAACCCCTCGTTCTCCCTACAGGTATCCAGATTACGTCCAGGCCTCTCTGCAGCCCAAGGCCACCTCTAACCCCTGACCTCTCAACCCCTCGTTCTCCCTACAGGTTATCCAGATTACCCTGGACGTCCAGGCCTCTCTGCAGCCCAAGGCCACCTCTAACCCCTGACCTCTCAACCCCTCGTTCTCCCTACAGGTTATCCAGATTACCCTGGACGTCCAGGCCTCTCTGCAGCCCAAGGTCACCTCTAACCCCTGACCTCTCAACCCCTCGTTCTCCCTACAGGTATCCAGATAACCCTGGACGTCCAGGCATCTCTGCAGCCCAAGGTCACCTCTAACCCCTGACCTCTCAACCCCTCGTTCTCCCTACAGGTTATCCAGATTACCCTGGACGTTCAGGCCTCTCTGCAGCCCAAGGCCACCTCTAACCCCTGACCTCTCAACCCCTCGTTCTCCCTACAGGTTATCCAGATTACCCTGGACGTTCAGGCATCTCTGCAGCCCAAGGCCACCTCTAACCCCTGACCTCTCAACCCCTCGTTCTCCCTACAGGTATCCAGATTACCCTGGACGTCCAGGCCTCTCTGCAGCCCAAGGCCACCTCTAACCCCTGACCTCTCAACCCCTCGTTCTCCCTACAGGTATCCAGATAACCCTGGACGTCCAGGCATCTCTGCAGCCCAAGGCCACCTCTAACCCCTGACCTCTCAACCCCTCGTTCTCCCTACAGGTTATCCAGATTACCCTGGACGTCCAGGCCTCTCTGCAGCCCAAGGCCACCTCTAACCCCTGACCTCTCAACCCCTCGTTCTCCCTACAGGTTATCCAGATTACCCTGTACGTCCAGGCCTCTCTGCAGCCCAAGGCCACCTCTAACCCCTGACCTCTCAACCCCTCGTTCTCCCTACAGGTATCCAGATTACCCTGGACGTCCAGGCCTCTCTGCAGCCCAAGGCCACCTCTAACCCCTGACCTCTCAACCCCTCGTTCTCCCTACAGGTTATCCAGATTACCCTGGACGTCCAGGCCTCTCTGCAGCCCAAGGCCACCTCTAACCCCTGACCTCTCAACCCCTCGTTCTCCCTACAGGTATCCAGATTACCCTGGACGTCCAGGCCTCTCTGCAGCCCAAGGCCACCTCTAACCCCTGACCTCTCAACCCCTCGTTCTCCCTACAGGTTATCCAGATTACCCCTGGACGTCCAGGCCTCTCTGCAGCCCAAGGCCACCTCTAACCCCTGACCTCTCAACCCCTCGTTCTCCCTACAGGTTATCCAGATTACCCTGGACGTCCAGGCCTCTCTGCAGCCCAAGGCCACCTCTAACCCCTGACCTCTCAACCCCTCGTTCTCCCTACAGGTTATCCAGATTACCCTGGACGTCCAGGCCTCTCTGCAGCCCAAGGCCACCTCTAACCCCTGACCTCTCAACCCCTCGTTCTCCCTACAGGTATCCAGATTACCTCTCTGCAGCCCAAGGCCACCTCTAACCCCTGACCTCTCAACCCCTCGTTCTCCCTACAGGTATCCAGATTACGTCCAGGCCTCTCTGCAGCCCAAGGCCACCTCTAACCCCTGACCTCTCAACCCCTCGTTCTCCCTACAGGTTATCCAGATTACCCCTGGACGTCCAGGCCTCTCTGCAGCCCAAGGCCACCTCTAACCCCTGACCTCTCAACCCCTCGTTCTCCCTACAGGTTATCCAGATAACCCTGGACGTCCAGGCCTCTCTGCAGCCCAAGGCCACCTCTAACCCCTGACCTCTCAACCCCTCGTTCTCCCTACAGGTATCCAGATTACCCTGGACGTCCAGGCCTCTCTGCAGCCCAAGGCCACCTCTAACCCCTGACCTCTCAACCCCTCGTTCTCCCTACAGGTTATCCAGATTACCCCTGGACGTCCAGGCCTCTCTGCAGCCCAAGGCCACCTCTAACCCCTGACCTCTCAACCCCTCGTTCTCCCTACAGGTATCCAGATAACCCTGGACGTCCAGGCATCTCTGCAGCCCAAGGTCACCCTGAAGGAGTTTAAGGAGGCCCTTGCAGGGGAGGCGAAGCACCAGGAACGGGTAGCAGAGCTGAGGGGCGAGGTGGAAGCTTTCGCGGGGAGGTTCCCCATGCCTGGTCTGGAGGAACTTTAGAAGACCGGGGTCCGATGGTTCTCACTGCTGGATTGCCTTTTTCCCCCTCTGCTGTTGCACCCTGTTGAATAAACTTCCCATCTCCTTTTCTCAACGTTTTGTAGGGAAGAACAAAAAAAAAAAAACAACTCAAACTATTCTGATTTTTTTTTCCGTGAGTCCACTGTTGTTACAATCCCAGAATGTGTCGCAGGTCGGCTTGTCAAGATGAAGGAAATTCAAGAAGAGATGTCAATCTACCACATCATCATCCTTTATCTTGAAAACTTGACCGCTGACCTGCAAAACTGACTGTTTCCCTTCTCTGCCTTAACGGTTTGACTGACCGGTTTGTCCTCTGCCTTAACGGTTTGACTGACCGGTTTGTCCTCTGCCTTAACGGTTTGACTGACTGTTTCCCTTCTCTGTCTTAACGGTTTGACTGACCGGTTTGTCCTCTGCCTTAACGGTTTGACTGACTGTTTCCCTTCTCTGTCTTAACGGTTTGACTGACCGGTTTGTCCTCTGCCTTAACGGTTTGACTGACTGTTTCCCTTCTCTGTCTTAACGGTTTGACTGACCGGTTTGTCCTCTGCCTTAACGGTTTGACTGACCGGTTTGTCCTCTGCCTTAACGGTTTGACTGACCGGTTTGTCCTCTGCCTTAACGGTTTGACTGACCGGTTTGTCCTCTGTCTTAACGGTTTGACTGACCGGTTTGTCCTCTGTCTTAACGGTTTGACTGACCGGTTTGTCCTCTGTCTTAACGGTTTGACTGACCGGTTTCCTTCTCTGCCTTAACGGTTTGACTGACCGGTTTGTCCTCTGTCTTAACGGTTTGACTGACCGGTTTGTCCTCTGCCTTAACGGTTTGACTGACCGGTTTGTCCTCTGCCTTAACGGTTTGATGTAACGAAACCCAAGACAAATAAAACTCTAATATGTGGAACACACCTCAGTCTCTACTGTCTCTCTTGTTCTTCAGAAGATGAACGACACTGTAGACGGCATGTGTGAATCAATGGGTGTGATTTAGAGGATGCATTGTGGGTAAATATAGAGCCCGTCGGCCATTAGGATTTGGTTCCAGATATACACATTTGAAAGAGAAAGATACCTAGTCAGTTACACAGCCGTTTAGAGGAACCGGCTGCGTTTTATCCGACCGTTTAGAGGAGCCGGCTGTGTTTTATCCGACCGTTTAGAGGAACCGGCTGCGTTTTATCCGACCGTTTAGAGGAACCGGCTGCGTTTTATCCGACCGGAGAGGAACCAGGTTGGAACCATTTCAGTAACAACACCCAACCACTTTACAAATCGACAGAAACATTCAATAATTTAATGTCATTATAATAACAATACATCAGCATCATAAATGGTATGAACCAGACAGACATTCAGCTCTGTTTAACACTGGTCCTAGATCAGTTATATATATATATATATATATATATATCACCTCTCTAATGGTGACCTGTTCAACACTGGTCCTAGATCAGTTATATATATCACCTCTCTAATGGTGACCCGTTAGGACTGATCCTAGATCAGTCATATATATATATGTATATCACCTCTCTAATGGTGACCCGTTAGGACTGGTCCTAGATCAGTTATATATATATATATATATCACCTCTCTAATGGTGACCCGTTAGGACTGGTCCTAGATCAGTTATATATATATATATATATCACCTCTCTAATGGTGACCTGTTCAACACTGGTCCTAGATCAGTTATATATATCACCTCTCTAATGGTGACCCGTTAGGACTGATCCTAGATCAGTCATATATATATATGTATATCACCTCTCTAATGGTGACCCGTTAGGACTGATCCTAGATCAGTTATATATATATATATATATCACCTCTCTAATGGTGACCCGTTAGGACTGATCCTAGATCAGTTATATATATATATATATATCACCTCTCTAATGGTGACCTGTTAGGACTGATCCTAGATCAGTTATATATATATATATATATATATCACCTCTCTAATGGTGACCTGTTAGGACTGGAGGGAGGAAACTGATCCTAGATCAGTTATTAACATTTACATTTTAGTCATTTTAGCAGACGCTCTTATCCAGAGCGACTTACAGTAGTGAATGCATACATTTCAGACATTTCCCCCCCCCCCCGTATTGGTCCCCCGTGGGAATCGAACCCACAACCCTGGCGTTGCAAACACCCATGCTCTACCAACTGAGCCACACGGGACCCATATATATATATATCTCTCACCCCTCGTTAGGACTGGAGGGAGGGAGGAAGCTGTTCCTAGATTCAAATCCGATCTCCTCTTTTCGGCTGTGCACCTTATTAAAAGGTAAAGTTTCCACGTTAACAGTAGGCTCAATCGTAAATTACCTTTTTGGTTTTTTTTAAAGGTGAACTATAACCCGGATCTTCTGCGGATCAGATTGAATCTAGCCAAGGGCTATTTCTTTCTGGTCCTGGAGGGACGAAACACTACTGGTTCTCATCCTCTACCTGTAATCCGAGACTCGTTCAGACCCGAGACTCGTTCAGATCTGGGGACAACAGGTTGAGACTCATTCAGACCTGGGGACATCAGGTAGAGAGACTCATTCAGACCTGGGGACATCAGGTAGAGAGACTCATTCAGACCTGGGGACATCAGGTAGAGAGACTCATTCAGACCTGGGGACATCAGGTAGAGAGACTCATTCAGACCTGGGGACATCAGGTAGAGAGACTCATTCAGACCTGGGGACATCAGGTAGACTCATTCAGACCTGGGGACATCAGGTAGAGAGACTCGTTCAGACCTGGGGACATCAGGTAGAGAGACTCGTTCAGACCTGGGGACATCAGGTAGAGAGACTCGTTCAGACCTGGGGACATCAGGTAGAGAGACTCGTTCAGACCTGGGGACATCAGGTAGAGAGACTCATTCAGACCTGGGGACATCAGGTAGAGAGACTCATTCAGACCTGGGGACATCAGGTAGAGACTCATTCAGACCTGGGGACATCAGGTAGAGAGACTCATTCAGACCTGGGGACATCAGGTAGAGAGACTCATTCAGACCTGGGGACATCAGGTAGAGAGACTCATTCAGACCTGAGACTCATTCAGACCTGGGGACATCAGGTAGAGAGACTCATTCAGACCTGGGGACATCAGGTAGAGAGACTCATTCAGACCTGAGACTCATTCAGACCTGGGGACATCAGGTAGAGAGACTAATTCAGACCTGGGGACATCAGGTAGAGAGACTCATTCAGACCTGGGGACATCAGGTAGAGAGACTCATTCAGACCTGGGGACATCAGGTAGAGAGACTCATTCAGACCTGGGGACATCAGGTAGAGAGACTCATTCAGACCTGAGACTCATTCAGACCTGGGGACATCAGGTAGAGAGACTCATTCAGACCTGGGGACATCAGGTAGAGAGACTCATTCAGACCTGGGGACATCAGGTAGAGAGACTCATTCAGACCTGGGGACATCAGGTAGAGAGACTCATTCAGACCTTGGGACATCAGGTAGAGAGACTCATTCAGACCTGGGGACATCAGGTAGAGAGACTCATTCAGACCTGGGGACATCAGGTAGAGAGACTCATTCAGACCTGGGGACATCAGGTAGAGAGACTCATTCAGACCTGGGGACATCAGGTAGAGAGACTCATTCAGACCTGGGGACATCAGGTAGGAAGAGAAAGCAGAAATGTTTTGGCCCTCAGGACCTGAATAATACTTTGACATTGAAACACAACAGCTATACATAACTAGGTGAAAGCAGACCTGACGCAACACACACACACACACAATAAGCACACGCACACACACACACACACACACACACACACAATAAGCACACTGTGGTAAGACTGTTTTGGGTTGCATTTTGTCTGCATTTAGCCAATCTGTAACAATCAGAAGAATAAAATACACATCCAAACATCTTGACCTTTCAACAAACAGTAAGATGGAAATGAACCTTGTGAAGGAAACAGCAACATAAAGTGTTTTAATAGGAGGTAACTGGCAGAATAAAGGAAACTCCAACAGTGTTTTAATAGGAGGTCGGGTCGTCCACCAGGTAACTGGCAGAATAAAGGAAACTCCAGGTCCTCCACCAACCACCAGGTAACTGGCAGAATAAAGGAAACTCCAACATAGTGTTTTAATAGGAGGTCGGGTCGTCCACCAGGTAACTGGCAGAATAAAGGAAACTCCAACAGTGTTTTAATAGGAGGTCGGGTCGTCCACCAGGTAACTGCCAGAATAAAGGAAACTCCAACAGTGTTTTAATAGGAGGTCGGGTCGTCCACCAGGTAACTGGCAGAATAAAGGAAACTCCAACAGTGTTTTAATAGGTCGGGTCGTCCACCAGGTAACTGGCAGAATAAAGAAAACTCCAGGTCCTCCACCAACCACCAAGTAACTGGGAGAATAAAGGAAACTCCAACAGTGTTTTAATAGGACGTCGGGTCGTCCACCCGGTAACTGGCAGAATAAAGGAAACTCCAGGTCCTCCACCAACCACCATGTAACTGCCAGAATAAAGGAAACTCCAACATAGTGTTTTAATAGGACGTCGGGTCCACCAACCACAAGGTAACTGCCAGAATAAAGGAAACGCCAACATAGTGTTTTAATAGGACGTCGGGTCCTCCACCAACCACCAGGTAACTGGCAGAATAAAGGAAACTCCAACATAGTGTTTTAATAGGAGGTCGGGTCCTCCACCAGGTAACTGGCAGAATAAAGGAAACTCCAACAGTGTTTTAATAGGACGTCGGGTCCTCCACCAGGTAACTGGCAGAATAAAGGAAACTCCAGGTCCTCCACCAACCACCAGGTAACTGCCAGAATAAAGGAAACTCCAACAGTGTTTTAATAGGACGTCGGGTCCTCCACCAACCAGAACAGCTTTAATACACCTTGACATCGATTCTACAAGTGTCTGGGAAGTCTATCGGAGGGATGAGACGCCATTCTTCCACGAGGAAATTCCATCATTTGGTGTTTTGTTGATGGTATTGAAGCCACCTTGCAGCCATTTTGTCTCTCCTTAATGATGTGTATAAACCCTGGATGGCTGACAGGGGGGGTGTTGTATTGCAGCCATTTTGGCTCTCCTTAATGATGTGTATAAACCCTGGATGGCTGACAGGAGGGGTGCTGTATTGAAGCCACCGTGCAGCCATTTTGGCTCTCCTTAATGATGTGTATAAACCCTGGATGGCTGACAGGGGGGGGGGGCTGTATTGCAGCCATTTTGGCTCTCCTTAATGATGTGTATAAACCCTGGATGGCTGACAGGGGGGTGCTGTATTGAAGCCACCGTGCAGCCATTTTGGCTCTCCTTAATGATGTGTATAAACCCTGGATGGCTGACAGGGGGGGGGGGCTGTATTGCAGCCATTTTGGCTCTCCTTAATGATGTGTATAAACCCTGGATGGCTGACAGGGGGGGTGTTGTATTGCAGCCATTTTGGCTCTCCTTAATGATGTGTATAAACCCTGGATGGCTGACAGGAGGGGTGCTGTATTGAAGCCACCGTGCAGCCATTTTGGCTCTCCTTAATGATGTGTATAAACCCTGGATGGCTGACAGGGGGGGTGTTGTATTGAAGCCAACGTGCAGCCATTTTGGCTCTCCTCCATTGTAAATAATATGTTGGACGATATAGAAATCCATTTACTAAATGTCATTACATTAATTTCTGACATGTTTATTCCATTAAGACACCGTAATGTATAATTTTACATATGTGAGCTAAACTAAAATATTTTTTTTAGCGCCCCCCCCCCCCCCCCCCCCCCCCCCCCCCAACCCCTTTAAAAATACTAATGTTACTGTCCCCCACTACAAACAACAACAAATACTTAAATACATGTAATGTTGTCCTTGAAACCGTTAATTGTAATGCTGTAAACTTCCATTCAATCCTATGGAGGACTGTCAAAATGGCCGACCGGTGGCTTAAAGCCTATAAATGTCCAGTAAACAGCAGCAGCAGCAGCAGTCTAGGGTTTATATACACGTCGTTGGTATAGCGACGGTAAAGGAGCTAAATCGAACTCGACCAAAAAAAAACAAACAAAGGAACTCCCTTGCCATGGAAACGCGTCGGGGGGGGCGGGGGGGGGAATCCCCAAAGCTTCCTCGTTGTCCCTCAGCTAAATTAGTCTATTGTCTATTTCACACTATGTTGGAGGTAAAAAAAAAAAATCGGAGTATAATGATTGTATTGGATGTTATCAACTCATGTCATCGTCACCTAAATCAACGATTTCTGTACGCTAGCTAAGGCTAACCAGCTTATACGAAAACGGGAGTTAGCATTTAGCAGGGAGTTAGCATTTAGCGGGGAGTTAGCATCTAGCGGGGAGTTAGCATCTAGCGGGGAGTAAGCATCTAGCGGGGAGTTAGCATCTAGCGGGGAGTTAGCATTTAGCGGGGAGTTAGCATTTAGCGGGGAGTTAGCATTTAGCGGGGAGTTATCATCTAGCGGGGAGTTATCATTTAGCAGGGAGTTAGCATCTAGCAGGGAGTTAGCATCTAGCAGGGAGTTAGCATTTAGCAGGGAGTTACAATTTAGCAGGGAGTTAGCATTCAGCAGGGAGTTAGCATTCAGCAGGGAGTTAGCATTTAGCAGGGAGTTAGCATTTAGCAGGGAGTTAGCATCTAGCAGGGAGTTAGCATCTAGCAGGGAGTTAGCATCTAGCAGGGAGTTAGCATCTAGCAGGGAGTTAGCATTCAGCAAGGAGTTAGCATTTAGCAAGGAGTTAGCATTTAGCAGGGAGTTAGCATTTAGCAGGGAGTTAGCATTTAGCAGGGAGTTAGCATTCAGCAGGGAGTTAGCATTTAGCAAGGAGTTAGCATTTAGCATTTAGCAGGGAGTTAGCATTTGCAGGGAGTTAGCATTTAGCAGGGCGTTAGCATTCAGCAGGGATTTATCATTTAGCAAGGAGTTAGCATTTAGCAGGGAGTTAGCATTTAGCAAGGAGTTAGCATTTAGCAGGGAGTTAGCATTCAGCAGGGAGTTAGCATTTAGCAGGGAGTTAGCATTTAGCAGGGCGTTAGCATTCAGCAGGGAGTTAGCATTTAGCAAGGAGTTAGCATTTAGCAGGGAGTTAGCATTTAGCAGCCACCCTCTTCAAGAAAAAAAAAAGAGACAACTTCTACATGTTATGCAGGGAAAAAAACAGTGAAATATAATCCAAAAATCGTACTTAAGTAAAACACATCGGTGGGTCCTGTTACGACACATAAAGCATGACTGATTTGACGAATGTCCCTCTTTTCATTAATAAATTTGATTCGTTGAACGGGCACCAATCTGGTCCTTTACAACGTTCCCAACAAACTATAGCAGTAGTAGTAGTAGTACTGTGGTTCTGTGGACAACATGCAACATCACGGGGACACGGACCGGCACGAACACACACGGAACATGCATCATATTAACGTTACACACACACTTCTCGCTCAGATCAGAAGGACGGTTCATAGTGGACTTGTCAATCAATCAATCAATCAATCAAAAATCAGTGTCCAGGTTCCCGTCCCCCCCTGGATTCGGACATTCATTAGAAGGAGGACGGACGGATGGACAGCATTACATTCACTAAAACCCCCTCGCTCCCTCCTCAGTCTCTCCCGATTACCTAGGAGACGGTCTCCAACCTAGAGCGAAATCTCCCATCTGTCTCCAGTGCTGTTTTGAGGAGGTGAGGAGAGAAGACTCGAGGGCTCTCAGAGATTCGATCCTCGGTCAGTGTTTCAGATCAGATCTTGTATAGGAGACTAGTGGTGTAGTTAAAAGTGAAGCTGGGTGGAGCTCTCTTCCTGGCAGCACCCCCAGTGGTCGGGTCTAGGTTCTGCTCTGGGGTTACAGCGCCCCCAGTGGTCGGGTCTAGGCCCGTCTCTGGGGTTACAGCACCCCCAGTGGTCGGGTCTAGGCCCGTCTCTGGGGTTACAGCACCCCCAGTGGTCGGGTCTAGGTTCTGCTCTGGGGTTACAGCGCCCCCAGTGGTCGGGTCTAGGCCCGTCTCTGGGGTTACAGCGCCCCCAGTGGTCGGGTCTAGGCCCGTCTCTGGGGTTACAGCACCCCCAGTGGTCGGGTCTAGGCCCGTCTCTGGGGTTATAGCGCCCCCAGTGGTCGGGTCTAGGCCCGTCTCTGGGGTTACAGCGCCCCCAGTGGTCGGGTCTAGGCCCGTCTCTGGGGTTATAGCACCCCCAGTGGTCGGGTCTAGGCCCGTCTCTGGGGTTACAGCACCCCCAGTGGTCGGGTCGACGCCCGTCTCTGGGGTTATAGCGCCCCCAGTGGTAGGGTCGACGCCCGTCTCTGGGGTTACAGCACCCCCAGTGGTCGGGTCAACGCCCGTCTCTGGGGTTACAGCGCCCCCAGTGGTCGGGTCTAGGCCCGTCTCTGGGATAACAGCACCCCCAGTGGTCGGGTCTAGGCCCGTCTCTGGGGTTACAGCACCCCCAGTGGTCGGGTCTTGGCCCGGTTCTGGGGTTACAGCACCCCCAGTGGTCGGGTCTTGGCCCGGTTCTGGGGTTACAGCACCCCCAGTGGTCGGGTCTAGGCCCGTCTCTGGGGTTACAGCACCCCCAGTGGTCGGGTCTAGTATGTTGTCCGTCTCCAGGTAGTGCCGGGTGATCAGCTGACTCAGGTACATCAGGACGGAACAGTCGTCTTCGCCGAGCCCGAGCTGATCCCTCAGGAAGCCCCGCGTCCTCTCCTCTACTTCCTGTCTCTGCTCCCGGCGGTGGCTGATGGGAAGATGGAGGTGATGTGTAAAGCTAAGGTGGAAAGCCCGGGCGGCCAGTCGACTGAGCACGTTCTGGAGATGTAAGAAGTAGGTGGATCCTCGCCGGAGCCGGGTACGGCGGTCCGCCATGTTGGACAGGAGGGTTCCGCGGTAGCCGGGGCAACGGAGGGTCTTCCGGTCGGCGTCCAGGACGGAGATGTAACGGCTGTAGCGAGACAGAGAGCAGAGCATGCTGGTCCCCACGGGAGAAGCCACCCTGGAGGAAAAGAGAGAGGAGATATTCAGTCTGAATGAGATGTATGGCGCCCAGTGAAAATCTAGACATATTTTATACTGATCAATGTGGAAAAACTATCCCCAATTTATATTTTCATTTAAGGCCGCAAAATGAGACTTTCATTAGGTTGAGGAGGCATCTCTACTGTCTATAGGGTAGGAAAAGGAGGAGGCATGTCTACTGTCTATAGGGTAGGAGGAGGAGGAGGAGGCATGTCTACTGTCTATAGGGTAGGAGGAGGAGGAGGCATCTCAACTGTCTATAGGGTAGGAAAAGGAGGAGGCATGTCTACTGTCTATAGGGTAGGAGGAAAAGGAGGAGGCATGTCTACTGTCTATAGGGGAGGAGGAAAAGGAGGAGGCATGTCTACTGTCTATAGGGTCGGAGGAGGAGGAGGCATGTCTACTGTCTATAGGGTCGGAGGAGGAGGAGGCATGTCTACTGTCTATAGGGGAGGAGGAGGAGGAGGAGGAGGCATGTCTACTGTCTATAGGGTAGGAGGAGGAGGCATGTCTGTCTATAGGGTAGGAGGAGGAGGAGGCATGTCTACTGTCTATAGGGTAGGAGGAGGCATGTCTACTGTCTATAGGGTAGGAGGAGGAGGAGGCATGTCTGTCTATAGGGTAGGAGGAGGAGGAGGCATGTCTACTGTCTATAGGGTAGGAGGAGGCATGTCTACTGTCTATAGGGTAGGAGGAGGAGGCATGTCTACTGTGTATAGGGTAGGAGGAGGAGGAGGCGTGTCTACTGTCTATAGGGTAGGAGGAAGAGGAGGAGGAGGAGGCATGTCTACTGTCTATAGGGTAGGAGGAGGAGGAGGCATGTCTACTGTCTATAGGGTAGGAGGAGGCATGTCTACTGTCTATAGGGTAGGAAGAGGAGGAGGAGGAGGCATGTCTACTGTCTATAGGGTAGGAGGAGGAGGAGGCATGTCTACTGTCTATAGGGTAGGAGGAGGAGGAGGCGTGTCTACTGTCTATAGGGTAGGAGGAGGAGGAGGCGTGTCTACTGTCTATAGGGTAGAAGGAGGAGGAGGCGTGTCTACTGTCTATAGGGTAGGAGGAGGAGGAGGCATGTCTACTGTCTATAGGGTAGGAGGAGGAGGAGGCATGTCTACTGTCTATAGGGTAGGAGGAGGAGGAGGAGGCATGTCTACTGTCTATAGGGTAGGAGGAGGAGGCATGTCTACTGTCTATAGGGTAGGAGGAGGAGGAGGGGGCATGTCTACTGTCTATAGGGGAGGAGGAGGAGGAGGCATGTCTACTGTCTATAGGGTAGGAGGAGGAGGAGGAGGCATGTCTACTGTCTATAGGGTAGGAGGTGGAGGCATGTCTACTGTCTATAGGGGAGGAGGAGGCATGTCTACTGTCTATAGGGTAGGAGGAGGAGGAGGAGGCGTGTCTACTGTCTATAGGGGAGGAGGAGGCATGTCTACTGTCTATAGGGTAGGAGGAGGAGGAGGAGGCGTGTCTACTGTCTATAGGGTAGGAGGAGGAGGAGGCATGTCTACTGTCTATAGGGTAGGAGGAGGAGGCATGTCTACTGTCTATAGGGGAGGAGGAGGCATGTCTACTGTCTATAGGGTAGGAGGAGGAGATATGTCTACTGTCTATAGGGGAGGAGGAGGAGGAGGAGGAGGCGTGTCTACTGTCTATAGGGTAGGAGGAGGAGGAGGAGGCATGTCTACTGTCTATAGGGTAGAAGGAGGAGGAGGCATGTCTACTGTCTATAGGGTAGGAGGAGGAGGAGGAGGCATGTCTACTGTCTATAGGGTAGGAGGAGGAGGCATGTCTACTGTCTATAAGTAGGAGGAGGAGGAGGCGTGTCTACTGTCTATAGGGTAGGAGGAAGAGGAGGAGGAGGAGGAGGCATGTCTACTGTCTATAGGGTAGGAGGAGGAGGAGGAGGCATGTCTACTGTCTATAGGGTAGGAGGAGGAGGAGGAGGCATGTCTACTGTCTATAGGGTAGGAGGAGGAGGAGGCATGTCTACTGTCTATAGGGTAGGAGGAGGCATGTCTACTGTCTATAGGGTAGAAGGAGGAGGAGGCATGTCTACTGTCTATAGGGTAGGAGGCATGTCTACTGTCTATAGGGTAGGAGGAGGAGGAGGCATGTCTACTGTCTATAGGGTAGGAGGAGGAGGCATGTCTACTGTCTATAGGGTAGGAGGAGGAGGAGGAGGCATGTCTACTGTCTATAGGGTAGGAGGAGGAGGCATGTCTACTGTCTATAGGGGAGGAGGAGGCATGTCTACTGTCTATAGGGTAGGAGAGGAGGAGGAGGCGTGTCTACTGTCTATAGGGTAGGAGGAGGAGGAGGCATGTCTACTGTCTATAGGGTAGGAGGAGGAGGCATGTCTACTGTCTATAGGGGAGGAGGAGGCATGTCTACTGTCTATAGGGTAGGAGGAGGAGGAGGAGGCGTGTCTACTGTCTATAGGGTTGGAGGAGGAGGAGGCATGTCTACTGTCTATAGGGTAGGAGGAGGAGATATGTCTACTGTCTATAGGGGAGGAGGAGGAGATATGTCTACTGTCTATAGGGGAGGAGGAGGAGGAGGAGGAGGCGTGTCTACTGTCTATAGGGTAGGAGGAGGAGGCATGTCTACTGTCTATAGGGTAGGAGGAGGAGGAGGCATGTCTACTGTCTATAGGGTAGGAGGAGGAGGAGGAGGCATGTCTACTGTCTATAGGGTAGGAGGAGGAGGCATGTCTACTGTCTATAGGGTAGGAGGAGGAGGAGGCGTGTCTACTGTCTATATGGTAGGAGGAAGAGGAGGAGGAGGAGGAGGCATGTCTACTGTCTATAGGGTAGGAGGAGGAGGAGGCATGTCTACTGTCTATAGGGTAGGAGGAGGAGGCATGTCTACTGTCTATAGGGTAGGAGGAGGAGGAGGAGGAGGCATGTCTACTGTCTATAGGGTAGGAAGAGGAGGAGGAGGAGGCATGTCTACTGTCTATAGGGTAGGAGGAGGAGGAGGAGGAGGAGGCATGTCTACTGTCTATAGGGTAGGAGGAGGAGGAGGCGTGTCTACTGTCTATAGGGTAGGAGGAGGAGGAGGCGTGTCTACTGTCTATAGGGTAGAAGGAGGAGGAGGCGTGTCTACTGTCTATAGGGTAGGAGGAGGAGGAGGCATGTCTACTGTCTATAGGGTAGGAGGAGGAGGAGGCATGTCTACTGTCTATAGGGTAGGAGGAGGAGGAGGCGTGTCTACTGTCTATAGGGTAGGAGGAGGAGGAGGCGTGTCTACTGTCTATAGGGTAGGAGGAGGAGGAGGCGTGTCTACTGTCTATAGGGTAGGAGGAGGAGGAGGCATGTCTACTGTCTATAGGGTAGGAGGAGGAGGAGGCATGTCTACTGTCTATAGGGTAGGAGGAGGAGGAGGAGGCATGTCTACTGTCTATAGGGTAGGAGGAGGAGGCATGTCTACTGTCTATAGGGTAGGAGAAGGAGGAGGGGGCATGTCTACTGTCTATAGGGGAGGAGGAGGAGGAGGAGGCATGTCTACTGTCTATAGGGTAGGAGGAGGAGGAGGCATGTCTACTGTCTATAGGGGAGGAGGAGGAGGAGGCATGTCTACTGTCTATAGGGTAGGAGGAGGCATGTCTACTGTCTATAGGGGAGGAGGAGGAGGAGGCATGTCTACTGTCTATAGGGTAGGAGGAGGAGGAGGAATGTCTACTGTCTATAGGGTAGGAGGAGGAGGCATGTCTACTGTCTATAGGGTAGGAGGAGGAGGAGGCATGTCTATTGTCTATAGGGTAGGAGGAGGAGGAGGCATGTCTACTGTCTATAGGGTAGGAGGAGGAGGAGGTATGTCTACTGTCTATAGGGTAGGAGGAGGAGGAGGCATGTCTACTGTCTATAGGGTAGGAGGAGGAGGAGGCATGTCTACTGTCTATAGGGTAGGAGGAGGAGGAGGCATGTCTACTGTCTATAGGGTAGGAGGAGGAGGAGGAGGAGGCATGTCTACTGTCTATAGGGTAGGAGGAGGAGGAGGAGGCATGTCTACTGTCTATAGGGTAGGAGGAGGCATGTCTACTGTCTATAGGGTAGGAGGAGGAGGAGGCATGTCTACTGTCTATAGGGTAGGAGGAGGAGGAGGCGTGTCTACTGTCTATAGGGTAGGAGGAGGAGGAGGCGTGTCTACTGTCTATAGGGTAGGAGGAGGAGGAGGCGTGTCTACTGTCTATAGGGTAGGAGGAGGAGGAGGCATGTCTACTGTCTATAGGGTAGGAGGAGGAGGAGGCATGTCTACTGTCTATAGGGTAGGAGGAGGAGGAGGAGGCATGTCTACTGTCTATAGGGTAGGAGGAGGAGGCATGTCTACTGTCTATAGGGTAGGAGAAGGAGGAGGGGGCATGTCTACTGTCTATAGGGGAGGAGGAGGAGGAGGAGGCATGTCTACTGTCTATAGGGTAGGAGGAGGAGGAGGCATGTCTACTGTCTATAGGGGAGGAGGAGGAGGAGGCATGTCTACTGTCTATAGGGTAGGAGGAGGCATGTCTACTGTCTATAGGGGAGGAGGAGGAGGAGGCATGTCTACTGTCTATAGGGTAGGAGGAGGAGGAGGAATGTCTACTGTCTATAGGGTAGGAGGAGGAGGCATGTCTACTGTCTATAGGGTAGGAGGAGGAGGAGGCATGTCTATTGTCTATAGGGTAGGAGGAGGAGGAGGCATGTCTACTGTCTATAGGGTAGGAGGAGGAGGAGGTATGTCTACTGTCTATAGGGTAGGAGGAGGAGGAGGCATGTCTACTGTCTATAGGGTAGGAGGAGGAGGAGGCATGTCTACTGTCTATAGGGTAGGAGGAGGAGGAGGCATGTCTACTGTCTATAGGGTAGGAGGAGGAGGAGGAGGAGGCATGTCTACTGTCTATAGGGTAGGAGGAGGAGGAGGAGGCATGTCTACTGTCTATAGGGTAGGAGGAGGCATGTCTACTGTCTATAGGGTAGGAGGAGGCATGTCTACTGTCTATAGGGTAGAAGGAGGAGGAGGCATGTCTACTGTCTATAGGGTAGGAGGAGGAGGAGGCATGTCTACTGTCTATAGGGTAGGAGGAGGAGGAGGCATGTCTACTGTCTATAGGGTAGGAGGAGGAGGCATGTCTACTGTCTATAGGGTAGGAGGAGGAGGAGGAGGCATGTCTACTGTCTATAGGGTAGGAGGAGGAGGCATGTCTACTGTCTATAGGGTAGGAGGAGGAGGAGGCATGTCTACTGTCTATAGGGTAGGAGGAGGAGGAGGCATGTCTACTGTCTATAGGGTAGGAGGAGGAGGAGGAGGAGGCATGTCTACTGTCTATAGGGTAGGAGGAGGAGGCATGTCTACTGTCTATAGGGTAGGAGGAGGAGGAGGCATGTCTACTGTCTATAGGGTAGGAGGAGGAGGAGGAGGCATGTCTACTGTCTATAGGGTAGGAGGAGGAGGAGGCATGTCTACTGTCTATAGGGGAGGAGGAGGAGGCATGTCTACTGTCTATAGGGTAGGAGGAGGAGGAGGCATGTCTACTGTCTATAGGGTAGGAGGAGGAGGCATGTCTACTGTCTATAGGGGAGGAGGAGGAGGAGGAGGAGGCATGTCTACTGTCTATAAGCTAGTTATAAACAGGAAGTAGACCGTATACAGGCTAGTTATAACAGGAAGTAGACAGTATACAGGCTAGTTATAACAGGAAGTAGACGTATACAGGCTAGTTATAAACAGGAAGTAGACGTATACAGGCTAGTTATAACAGGAAGTAGACGTATACAGGCTAGTTATAACAGGAAGTAGACTGTATATAGGCTAGTCATAACAGGAAGTAGACCGTATATAGGCTAGTTATAACAGGAAGTAGACTGTATATAGGCCAGTTATAACAGGAAGTAGACTGTATATAGGCTAGTCATAACAGGAAGTAGACCGTATATAGGCTAGTTATAACAGGAAGTAGACTGTATATAGGCCAGTTATAACAGGAAGTAGACTGTATATAGGCTAGTCATAACAGGAAGTAGACGTATACAGGCTAGTTATAACAGGAAGTAGACTTTATATAGGCTCGTTATAACAGGAAGTAGACTGTGTATAGGCTAGTCATAACAGGAAGTAGACTGTATATAGGCTAGTCATAACAGGAAGTAGACTGTACATAGGCTAGTTATAACAGGAAGTGTTTCGATCATAGAAATTAATGTATGGAACTGATCCCCACTCACGCAGGCACCGCCCCTTCCTCCTCACCTCTGCAGTCCTATGAGTTTCCATCTCTGTAGGTCAGTGAGGCTGAAGGGGCAGGAGAGCCAAGGCTGGACCCTCTCCCCACAGCGCCCGGGTCCAGGCACGTAGAGGGCTAGAGCGGACACCAGCCTCCTGACCCTCCCCTCCTCGGATCCCAGGACCACCAGGGTCCGACCACTCAGTAGGGACCACAGGGCATGCAAGGCAAACGGATACTGACGCACAAACCTGGAGGTAGAGACACAGAGCGAGAGATGGTCACATACACGTGTTTAACAGATGTTATTGTGGGTGTAGCGAAATGCTTGTGTTTCTAGCTCCAACAGTAATATCTAACTAAATACTTGTGTTCCCAGCTCCAACAGTAATATCTAACTAAATGCTTGTGTTTCTAGCTCCAACAGTAATATCTAACTAAATGCTTGTGGTCCCAGCTCCAACAGTGCAGTAATATCTAACTAAATGCTTGTGTTCCCAGCTCCAACAGTAATATCTAACTAAATGCTTGTGTTCCCAGCTCCAACAGTAATATCTAACTAAATGCTTGTGTTTCTAGCTCCAACAGTAATATCTAACTAAATGCTTGTGTTCCCAGCTCCAACAGTGCAGTAATATCTAACTAAATGCTTGTGTTCCCAGCTCCAACAGTAATATCTAACTAAATGCTTGTGTTTCTAGCTCCAACAGTAGTATCTAACTAAATGCTTGTGTTCCCAGCTCCAACAGTGCAGTAATATCTAACTAAATGCTTGTGTTCCTAGCTCCAACAGTAGTATCTAACTAAATGCTTGTGTTCCCAGCTCCAACAGTAATATCTAACTAAATGCTTGTGTTCCCAGCTCCAACAGTGCAGTAATATCTAACTAAATGCTTGTGTTCCTAGCTCCAACAGTAATATCTAACTAAATGCTTGTGTTTCTAGCTCCAACAGTAATATCTAACTAAATGCTTGTGGTCCCAGCTCCAACAGTGCAGTAATATCTAACTAAATGCTTGTGTTTCTAGCTCCAACAGTGCAGTAATATCTAACTAAATGCTTGTGTTTCTAGCTCCAACAGTAATATCTAACTAAATGCTTGTGTTTCTAGCTCCAACAGTGCAGTAATATCTAACTAAATGCTTGTGTTTCTAGCTCCAACAGTAATATCTAACTAAATGCTTGTGTTTCTAGCTCCAACAGTGCAGTAATATCTAACTAAATGCTTGTGTTTCTAGCTCCAACAGTAATATCTAACTAAATGCTTGTGTTTCTAGCTCCAACAGTAATATCTAACTAAATGCTTGTGTTCCTAGCTCCAACAGTAATATCTAACTAAATGCTTGTGTTCCCAGCTCCAACGGTGCAGTAATATCTAACTAAATGCTTGTGTTTCTAGCTCCAACAGTAATATCTAACTAAATGCTTGTGTTTCTAGCTCCAACAGTAGTATCTAAATAAATGCTTGTGTTTCTAGCTCCAACAGTGCAGTAATATCTAACTAAAAGTTTGTGTTCCTAGCTCCAACAGTAATATCTAACTAAATGCTTGTGTTCCTAGCTCCAACAGTAGTATCTAACTAAATGCTTGTGTTTCTAGCTCCAACAGTGCAGTAATATCTAACTAAATGCTTGTGTTCCCAGCTCCAACAGTAATATCTAACTAAATGCTTGTGTTTCTAGCTCCAACAGTGCAGTAGTATCTAACTAAATGCTTGTGTTCCTAGCTCCAACAGTGCAGTAATATCTAACTAAATGCTTGTGTTCCCAGCTCCAACAGTAATATCTAACTAAATGCTTGTGTTCCCAGCTCCAACAGTAATATCTAACTAAATGCTTGTGTTTCTAGCTCCAACAGTAATATCTAACTAAATGCTTGTGTTTCTAGCTCCAACAGTAATATCTAACTAAATGCTTGTGTTCCTAGCTCCAACAGTAGTATCTAACTAAATGCTTGTGTTTCTAGCTCCAACAGTGCAGTAATATCTAACTAAATGCTTGTGTTCCCAGCTCCAACAGTAATATCTAACTAAATGCTTGTGTTTCTAGCTCCAACAGTGCAGTAGTATCTAACTAAATGCTTGTGTTTCTAGCTCCAACAGTGCAGTAATATCTAACTAAATGCTTGTGTTCCTAGCTCCAACAGTGCAGTAATATCTAACTAAATGCTTGTGTTCCTAGCTCCAACAGTGCAGTAATATCTAACTAAATGCTTGAGTTCCCAGCTCCAACAGTAATATCTAACTAAATGCTTGTGTTCCCAGCTCCAACAGTAATATCTAACTAAATGCTTGTGTTTCTAGCTCCAACAGTAATATCTAACTAAATGCTTGTGTTTCTAGCTCCAACAGTAATATCTAACTAAATGCTTGTGTTCCTAGCTCCAACAGTAGTATCTAACTAAATGCTTGTGTTTCTAGCTCCAACAGTGCAGTAATATCTAACTAAATGCTTGTGTTCCCAGCTCCAACAGTAATATCTAACTAAATGCTTGTGTTTCTAGCTCCAACAGTGCAGTAGTATCTAACTAAATGCTTGTGTTCCTAGCTCCAACAGTGCAGTAATATCTAACTAAATGCTTGTGTTCCTAGCTCCAACAGTGCAGTAATATCTAACTAAATGCTTGTGTTCCCAGCTCCAACAGTGCAGTAATATCTAACTAAATGCTTGTGTTCCTAGCTCCAACAGTAGTATCTAACTAAATGCTTGTGTTCCCAGCTCCAACAGTAATATCTAACTAAATGCTTGTGTTCCCAGCTCCAACAGTGCAGTAATATCTAACTAAATGCTTGTGTTTCTAGCTCCAACAGTAATATCTAACTAAATGCTTGTGTTTCTAGCTCCAACAGTAATATCTAACTAAATGCTTGTGTTCCCAGCTCCAACAGTAGTATCTAACTAAATGCTTGTGTTTCTAGCTCCAACAGTGCAGTAATATCTAACTAAATGCTTGTGTTTCTAGCTCCAACAGTGCAGTAATATCTAACTAAATGCTTGTGTTCCCAGCTCCAACAGTAGTATCTAACTAAATGCTTGTGTTTCTAGCTCCAACAGTAATATCTAACTAAATGCTTGTGTTCCCAGCTCCAACAGTAATATCTAACTAAATGCTTGTGTTCCCAGCTCCAACAGTAATATCTAACTAAATGCTTGTGTTTCTAGCTCCAACAGTAATATCTAACTAAATGCTTGTGTTTCTAGCTCCAACAGTGCAGTAATATCTAACTAAATGCTTGTGTTCCCAGCTCCAACAGTAATATCTAACTAAATGCTTGTGTTCCCAGCTCCAACAGTAATATCTAACTAAATGCTTGTGTTCCCAGCTCCAACAGTAGTATCTAACTAAATGCTTGTGTTCCCAGCTCCAACAGTAGTATCTAACTAAATGCTTGTGTTTCTAGCTCCAACAGTAATATCTAACTAAATGCTTGTGTTCCTAGCTCCAACAGTGCAGTAATATCTAACTAAATGCTTGTGTTCCCAGCTCCAACAGTGCAGTAATATCTAACTAAATGCTTGTGTTCCCAGCTCCAACAGTAGTATCTAACTAAATGCTTGTGTTCCCAGCTCCAACAGTAATATCTAACTAAATGCTTGTGTTTCTAGCTCCAACAGTACAGTAATATCTAACTAAATGCTTGTGTTTCTAGCTCCAACAGTAATATCTAACTAAATGCTTGTGTTTCTAGCTCCAAAAGTAATATCTAACTAAATGCTTGTGTTCCCAGCTCCAACAGTAATATCTAACTAAATGCTTGTGTTTCTAGCTCCAACAGTAATTTCTAACTAAATGCTTGTGTTCCTAGCTCCAACAGTAATATCTAACTAAATGCTTGTGTTCCCAGCTCCAACAGTAATATCTAACTAAATGCTTGTTTCTAGCTCCAACAGTAATATCTAACTAAATGCTTGTGTTTCTAGCTCCAAAAGTAATATCTAACTAAATGCTTGTGTTCCCAGCTCCAACAGTAATATCTAACTAAATGCTTGTGTTTCTAGCTCCAACAGTAATATCTAACTAAATGCTTGTGTTTCTAGCTCCAACAGTAATATCTAACTAAATGCTTGTGTTCCCAGCTCCAACAGTGCAGTAATATCTAACTAAATGCTTGTGTTCCCAGCTCCAACAGTAATATCTAACTAAATGCTTGTGTTTCCAGCTCCAACAGTAGTATCTAACTAAATGCTTGTGTTCCCAGCTCCAACAGTAGTATCTAACTAAATGCTTGTGTTTCTAGCTCCAACAGTAATATCTAACTAAATACTTGTGTTCCCAGCTCCAACAGTACAGTAATATCTAACTAAATGCTTGTGTTTCTAGCTCCAACAGTGCAGTAATATCTAACTAAATGCTTGTGTTCCCAGCTCCAACAGTAATATCTAACTAAATGCTTGTGTTTCTAGCTCCAACAGTGCAGTAATATCTAACTAAATGCTTGTGTTCCCAGCTCCAACAGTAATATCTAACTAAATGCTTGTGTTTCTAGCTCCAACAGTAATATCTAACTAAATGCTTGTGTTTCTAGCTCCAACAGTAATATCTAACTAAATGCTTGTGTTTCTAGCTCCAACAGTAATATCTAACTAAATGCTTGTGTTTCTAGCTCCAACAGTAATATCTAACTAAATGCTTGTGTTCCCAGCTCCAACAGTAATATCTAACTAAATGCTTGTGTTTCTAGCTCCAACAGTGCAGTAATATCTAACTAAATGCTTGTGTTCCCAGCTCCAACAGTAATATCTAACTAAATGCTTGTTTCTAGCTCCAACAGTAATATTTAACTAAATGCTTGTGTTTCTAGCTCCAACAGTGCAGTAATATCTAACTAAATGCTTGTGTTTCTAGCTCCAACAGTGCAGTAATATCTAACTAAATGCTTGTGTTTCTAGCTCCAACAGTGCAGTAATATCTAACTAAATACTTGTGTTCCCAGCTCCAACAGTAATATCTAACTAAATGCTTGTGTTTCTAGCTCCAACAGTAATATCTAACTAAATGCTTGTGTTCCCAGCTCCAACAGTAATATCTAACTAAATGCTTGTGTTTCTAGCTCCAACAGTAATATCTAACTAAATGCTTGTGTTTCTAGCTCCAACAGTAATATCTAACTAAATGCTTGTGTTCCCAGCTCCAACAGTAATATCTAACTAAATGCTTGTGTTTCTAGCTCCAACAGTGCAGTAATATCTAACTAAATGCTTGTGTTCCCAGCTCCAACAGTAATATCTAACTAAATGCTTGTGTTTCTAGCTCCAACAGTAATATCTAACTAAATGCTTGTGTTCCTAGCTCCAACAGTAATATCTAACTAAATGCTTGTGTTCCCAGCTCCAACAGTGCAGTAAAATCTAACTAAATGCTTGTGTTTCTAGCTCCAACAGTGCAGTAATATCTAACTAAATGCTTGTGTTTCTAGCTCCAACAGTAATATCTAACTAAATGCTTGTGTTTCTAGCTCCAACAGTGCAGTAATATCTAACTAAATGCTTGTGTTTCTAGCTCCAACAGTAATATCTAACTAAATGCTTGTGTTCCCAGCTCCAACAGTAATATCTAACTAAATGCTTGTGTTTCTAGCTCCAACAGTAATATCTAACTAAATGCTTGTGTTTCTAGCTCCAACAGTAATATCTAACTAAATGCTTGTGTTTCTAGCTCCAACGATGTCAGAGCAGCAGAATACATACAGATACAGTAGAATAGTATAGAATACAGTATATACATAGTAGAATATAATACAGTATATACATAATAGAATATATTACAGTATATACATAGTAGAATATAATACAGTATATACATAGTAGAATATAATACAGTATATACATAGTAGAATATATTACAGTATATACATAGTAGAATATATTACAGTATATACATAGTAGAATATATTACAGTATATACAGTAGAATATATTACAGTATATACATAGTAGAATATAATACAGTATATACGTAGTAGAATATAATACAGTATATACGTAGTAGAATATATTACAGTATATACATAGTAGAATATATTACAGTATATACATAGTAGAATATATTACAGTATATACATAGTAGAATATATTACAGTATATACATAGTAGAATATAATACAGTATATACATAGTAGAATATAATACAGTATATACATAGTAGAATATATTACAGTATATACATAGTAGAATATATTACAGTATATACATAGTAGAATATATTACAGTATATACATAGTAGAATATAATACAGTATATACATAGTAGAATATAATACAGTATATACATAGTAGAATATATTACAGTATATACATAGTAGAATATATTACAGTATATACATAGAATATAATACAGTATATACATAGTAGAATATAATACAGTATATACATAGTAGAATATATTACAGTATATACATAGTAGAATATATTACAGTATATACATAGTAGAATATAATACAGTATATACATAGTAGAATATAATACAGTATATACATAGTACAATATATTACAGTATATACATAGTAGAATATATTACAGTATATACATAGTAGAATATATTACAGTATATACATAGTAGAATATATTACAGTATATACATAGTAGAATATAATACAGTATATACATAGTAGAATATAATACAGTATATACATAGTAGAATATATTACAGTATATACATAGTAGAATATAATACAGTATATACATAGTAGAATATAATACAGTATATACATAGTAGAATATATTACAGTATATACATAGTAGAATATAATACAGTATACACATAGTAGAATATATTACAGTATATACATAGTAGAATATAATAGAGTTTCCTAGGGAACAGGTCGGGTGTTATTCAGCTCCAGAGTTTCCTAGGGAACAGGCCGGGTGTTATTCAGCTCCAGAGTTTCCTAGGGAACAGGCCGGGTGTTATCCAGCTCCAGAGTTTCCTAGGGAACAGGCCGGGTGTTATCCAGCTCCAGAGTTTCCTAGGGAACAGGCCGGGTGTTATCCAGCTCCAGAGTTTCCTAGGGAACAGGCCGGGTGTTATCCAGCCCCAGAGTTTCCTAGGGAACAGGCCGGGTGTTATTCAGCTCCAGAGTTTCCTAGGGAACAGGCCGGGTGTTATTCAGCTCCAGAGTTTCCTAGGGAACAGGCCGGGTGTTATCCAGCTCCAGAGTTTCCTAGGGAACAGGCCGGGTGTTATCCAGCTCCAGAGTTTCCTAGGGAACAGGCCGGGTGTAATTCAGCTCCAGAGTTTCCTAGGGAACAGGCCGGGTGTCATCCAGCCCCAGAGTTTCCTAGGGAACAGGCCGGGTGTTATCCAGCTCCAGAGTTTCCTAGGGAACAGGCCGGGTGTTATCCAGCTCCAGAGTTTCCTAGGGAACAGGCCGGGTGTTATCCAGCCCCAGAGTTCCCTAGGGAACAGGCCGGGTGTTATCCAGCTCCAGAGTTTCCTAGGGAACAGGCCGGGTGTTATCCAGCTCCAGAGTTTCCTAGGGAACAGGCCGGGTGTTATCCAGCCCCAGAGTTCCCTAGGGAACAGGCCGGGTGTTATCCAGCTCCAGAGTTTCCTAGGGAACAGGCCGGGTGTTATCCAGCTCCAGAGTTTCCTAGGGAACAGGCCGGGTGTTATCCAGCTCCAGAGTTTCCTAGGGAACAGGCCGGGTGTTATCCAGCCCCAGAGTTCCCTAGGGAACAGGCCGGGTGTTATCCAGCTCCAGAGTTTCCTAGGGAACAGGCCGGGTGTTATCCAGCTCCAGAGTTTCCTAGGGAACAGGCCGGGTGTTATCCAGCCCCAGAGTTCCCTAGGGAACAGGCCGGGTGTTATCCAGCTCCAGAGTTTCCTAGGGAACAGGCCGGGTGTTATCCAGCCCCAGAGTTCCCTAGGGAACAGGCCGGGTGTTATCCAGCTCCAGAGTTTCCTAGGGAACAGGCCGGGTGTTATAAAGTTAGGGTTCATAAAGTCTGACTGACTGAAGAGCAGCCCCCCGAGGCTGAGACGAACTTTACGTTCTTGACCACCCGATCGGCAGTTTTCCAAAACGCTGCCAGACACCAGGAATTCCACACGGGGGGGTTTGTACGCCCAGGGTAACACTACACCAGAAGGGTTGAAGCCGGGGTGGGGAGCCCAGGGTTTGTACGCCCAGGGTAACACTACACCAGAAGGGTTGAAGCCGGGGTGGGGAGCCCAGGGTTTGTACGCCCAGGGTAACACTACACCAGAAGGGTTGAAGCCGGGGTGGGGAGCCCAGGGTTTGTACGCCCAGGGTAACACTACACCAGAAGGGTTGAAGCCGGGGTGGGGAGCCCAGGGTTTGTACGCCCAGGGTAACACTACACCAGAAGGGTTGAAGCCGTCGGGGTGGGGAGCCCAGGGTTTGTACGCCCAGGGTAACACTACACCAGAAGGGTTGAAGCCGGGGTGGGGAGCCCAGGGTTTGTACGCCCAGGGTAACACTACACCAGAAGAGTTGAAGCCGGGGTGGGGAGCCCAGGGTTTGTACGCCCAGGGTAACACTACACCAGAAGGGTTGAAGCCGTCGGGGTGGGGAGCCCAGGGTTTGTACGCCCAGGGTAACACTACACCAGAAGGGTTGAAGCCGGGGTGGGGAGCCCAGGGTTTGTACGCCCAGGGTAACACTACACCAGAAGGGTTGAAGCCGGGGTGGGGAGCCCAGGGTTTGTACGCCCAGGGTAACACTACACCAGAAGGGTTGAAGCCGGGGTGGGGAGCCCAGGGTTTGTACGCCCAGGGTAACACTACACCAGAAGGGTTGAAGCCGGGGTGGGGAGCCCAGGGTTTGTACGCCCAGGGTAACACTACACCAGAAGGGTTGAAGCCGGGGTGGGGAGCCCAGGGTTTGTACGCCCAGGGTAACACTACACCAGAAGGGTTGAAGCCGGGGTGGGGAGCCCAGGGTTTGTACGCCCAGGGTAACACTACACCAGAAGGGTTGAAGCCGGGGTGGGGAGCCCAGGGTTTGTACGCCCAGGGTAACACTACACCAGAAGGGTTGAAGCCGGGGTGGGGAGCCCAGGGTTTGTACGCCCAGGGTAACACTACACCAGAAGGGTTGAAGCCGGGGTGGGGAGCCCAGGGTTTGTACGCCCAGGGTAAAACTACACCAGAAGGGTTGAAGCCGTCGGGGTGGGGAGCCCAGGGTTTGTACGCCCAGGGTAACACTACACCAGAAGGGTTGAAGCCGTCGGGGTGGGGAGAACGAGCAGGGTATAGAAAACACACACACACACACATAGACAGGAGAAATCCGAGAGTCCTCTTTAACTACAGAATGAATTAAATCGACCCGAACGAGTTACTCACCTGAGGGCTTCCTGTCCAGCCCTCTTCTTCTGCCTCAGCGTTACCACCACCCCGCCGTACCCCGGAGGTGAACCGGCCCGTTCCGACCCCGTAGACGCTGACGTGGTACAGTCCGACCCGTCCTGGTCCGACCCCTTGGAGGTGGCATCTCCCAAGGAGGAGACGGGCAGGTCCAGTCCAGCCCCGGGGTTCTGGTAGTGTGGGGAACCCAGGCCGTAGACCCCCTGGATCGACAGCATGGCCTGGGGCTCCTGGCTGACCACCGGTGGGAGGGGTAGAGAGCCGGGCTGCAGCCCAGAAGCAGGTAGCGTGTCTGTGGGAGAAGAGTTGTACAGGAAGCCTTCGGTCTGAGACATGCAGCAGGCCGTGTCCATGTGGACCAACAACTCAGGGTCAGGAACTCTCTGTCCTGTCTCGGCACCTCTCTGTCCTGTCTCAGCCCCTCTCTGTCCTGTCTCAGCCCCTCTCTGTCCTGTCTCAGTACCTCTCTGTCCTGTCTCGGCCCCTCTCTGTCCTGTCTCAGTCCCTCTCTCCTCTGTCTCGGCACCTCTCTGTCCTGTCTCGGTCCCTCTCTGTCCTGTCTCGGTCCCTCTCTGTCCTGTCTCAGCCCCTCTCTCCTCTGTCTCAGTACCTCTCTGTCCTGTCTCAGCCCCTCTCTCCTCTGTCTCAGCCCCTCTCTCCTCTGTCTCAGTACCTCTCTGTCCTGTCTCAGCACCTCTCTGTCCTGTCTCAGCCCCTCTCTGTCCTGTCTCAGCACCTCTCTGTCCTGTCTCAGCCCCTCTCTGTCCTGTCTCAGCACCTCTCTCCTCTGTCTCAGCCCCTCTCTCCTCTGTCTCAGTACCTCTCTCCTCTGTCTCAGCCCCTCTCTGTCCTGTCTCAGCCCCTCTCTCCTCTGTCTCAGCCCCTCTCTGTCCTGTCTCAGCCCCTCTCTGTCCTGTCTCAGCCCCTCTCTCCTCTGTCTCAGCCCCTCTCTGTCCTGTCTCAGCCCCTCTCTGTCCTGTCTCAGCCCCTCTCTGTCCTGTCTCAGCCCCTCTCTGTCCTGTCTCAGCCCCTCTCTGTCCTGTCTCAGCCCCTCTCTCCCCTGTCTCAGCCCCTCTCTCAAACCCTCCTTCGTTCTCACCCTCTCCCCTCTCCTCAGTCTCCAGCAGAAAAACAGGGGTCTGGTCTCCTTCCTCCTGTCCTTCCTCCTCCTCCTCTTCCTCTCCTCCACTCCTGTCACTACTAAAGCTGTCCTTATTCTCCTCAGAGCTTTCTTGGTCCTGTGTCTCCACGGTCAGATCAGAGAGTGACGACTCCAGCCTCTCGTCCCCAGCCAGGGCGTCGCTCTGCGGGGCAGAGTTATCAGGACAGAGAGGGTACACCTCTGGAAGGTCTGGCTCGGGGCAAAGCGCGACGGAAGGGGTGTGTATAAGACGCGAGCGTTGGTCCGTCCCCGTCGCGTGGTTTAGAGAACAGAAGATTCTTCCCAGCGCCGCTACCTCCTCTTCTTCCTCCCCGAGCTCCTCCTCGAACAGGAAGTTGACGACGTTCTGTTTCCTGCGTAGAGCTCGGTCCAAGCGGCGGGTGTACAGGTAACACAGATCCCCCCGGAAACACCTCTCCGTGTGAGCGAGAAGTTCCACCGCGGCTTCGTAGAACCACTCCTCGCATAACTCCGTCATGTTCTTCAGACGTTTGGCGAAACATTTCGCCGGTTTCCCTTTCATCAGCTGAGGGGTGTAAGACTGTCTCCTCCTCCTCCTCTCTCCCTCCTCCTCCTCCTCGCCGCCGGGGTCGGGACCAGGAGGCGAGGAGTCTCTGTGTTTCCGGGACTCGGTGACGCAGTGTTGGCAGTGTGCTGCGTGGGGGTCCCGGCGAGGGCGGAGAAGGTACGAGGTGATCTGTCTCAGCAGGTCTCGGTGCTCGAAGATACTCTTCTCCATCGCTGCAAGCTCATTGGCCTTGTCCACCGCGTGGGCGGAGTAACAGCCCTGAGGCCCCGCCTCGCGCTGAAGCCCTTCCTCTGTCTGCAGAACGGACCGCGTGTACCTGGCAGGAAGGGGCACGACGGGAAGTTACAACAGATTGTAGCAGTAGTAGTGTGTGTGTGTGTCAGAGTGTGTGTGTCAGACTGAGTGTGTGTGTGTCTGTGTGTGTGTGTGTGTGTCAGAGTGTGTGTGTGTGTGTGTGTGTGTCTGTGTGTGTGTGTGTGTTAGAGTGTGTGTGTGTGTGTCAGAGTGTGTGTGTGTGTGTCTGTGTGTGTGTGTGTGTTAGAGTGTGTGTGTGTGTGTGTCAGAGTGTGTGTGTGTGTGTGTGTGTGTCTGTGTGTGTGTGTCAGACTGAGTGTGTGTGTGTCTGTGTGTGTGTGTCAGAGTGAGTGTGTGTGTATAGTGTGTGTGTGTCTGTGTGTGTGTGTGTCAGTGTGTGTGTGTGTGTCAGAGTGTGTTAGTGTGTATGTGTGTGTGTGTGTATAGTGTGTGTATCTCTCCTCTTACTCCAGGTCTCGTAGCTTCCTCTGCAGCTCGCGGGCGAAGGCCCGTCGGTTTCCGGTCTTCAGGAGCTCGGAGGCTCGTGAGAAGCGGAGCGACAGCTCCTGGAACTGCTGCATGATCTTCCTCTCGTCGGCGGAGACGTACGCCATGCAGAACGGGCGGACGAAACCCCGGGCCTCCAGGTCGTACAGAGTCAGGTGGTGGACGTAGGCGAACGCTCCTTCCTTAGAGTCGCCCAGCACCACACGGGAGTCCTCCACAAAACTACAAGGGGAGCAGTCAGGGTGGAGTAGAGCAGAAATATTATACAGTCAGGGTGGAGTAGAGCAGAAATATTATACAATCAGGGTGGAGTAGAGCAGAAATATTATACAGTCAGGGTGGAGTAGAGCAGAAATATTACACAGTCAGGGTGGAGTAGAGCAGAAATATAATACAGTCAGGGTGGAGTAGAGCAGAAATATTATACAATCAGGGTGGAGTAGAGCAGAAATATTATACAATCAGGGTGGAGTAGAGCAGAAATATTATACAGTCAGGGTGGAGTAGAGCAGAAATATAATACAGTCAGGGTGGAGTAGAGCAGAAATATTATACAGTCAGGGTGGAGTAGAGCAGAAATATTATACAATCAGGGTGGAGTAGAGCAGAAATATTATACAGTCAGGGTGGAGTAGAGCAGAAATATTATACAGTCAGGGTGGAGTAGAGCAGAAATATTATACAGTCAGGGTGGAGTAGAGCAGAAATATTATACAGTCAGGGTGGAGTAGAGCAGAAATATTATACAGTCAGGGTGGAGTAGAGCAGAAATATTATACAGTCAGGGTGGAGTAGAGCAGAAATATTATACAGTCAGGGTGGAGTAGAGCAGAAATATTATACAGTCAGGGTGGAGTAGAGCAGAAATATTATACAATCAGGGTGGAGTAGAGCAGAAATATTATACAATCAGGGTGGAGTAGAGCAGAAATATTATACAGTCAGGGTGGAGTAGAGCAGAAATATTATACAGTCAGGGTGGAGTAGAGCAGAAATATTATACAGTCAGGGTGGAGTAGAGCAGAAATATTATACAGTCAGGGTGGAGTAGAGCAGAAATATTATACAGTCAGGGTGGAGTAGAGCAGAAATATAATACAATCAGGGTGGAGTAGAGCAGAAATATAATACAATCAGGGTGGAGTAGAGCAGAAATATAATACAATCAGGGTGGAGTAGAGCAGAAATATAATACAATCAGGGTGGAGTAGAGCAATAATATAATACAATCAGGGTGGAGTAGAGCAGAAATATAATACAATCAGGGTGGAGTAGAGCAGAAATATAATACAATCAGGGTGGAGTAGAGCAGAAATATTATACAATCAGGGTGGAGTAGAGCAATAATATAATACAATCAGGGTGGAGTAGAGCAGAAATATAATACAATCAGGGTGGAGTAGAGCAGAAATATTATACAATCATGGTGGAGTAGAGCAGAAATATAATACAATCAGGGTGAAGTAGAGCAGAAATATTATACAATCAGGGTGGAGTAGAGCAGAAATATAATACAATCAGGGTGGAGTAGAGCAGAAATATTATACAATCAGGGTGGAGTAGAGCAGAAATATTATACAATCAGGGTGGAGTAGAGCAGAAATATTATACAATTAGGGTGGAGTAGAGCAATAATATAATACAATCAGGGTGGAGTAGAGCAGAAATATAATACAATCAGGGTGGAGTAGAGCAGAAATATAATACAATCAGGGTGGAGTAGAGCAGAAATATTATACAATCAGGGTGGAGTAGAGCAGAAATATAATACAATCAGGGTGGAGTAGAGCAGAAATATAATACAATCAGGGTGGAGTAGAGCAGAAATATTATACAATCAGGGTGGAGTAGAGCAGAAATATAATACAATTAGGGTGGAGTAGAGCAGAAATATTATACAATCAGGGTGGAGTAGAGCAGAAATATTATACAATCAGGGTGGAGTAGAGCAGAAATATAATACAATTAGGGTGGAGTAGAGCAGAAATATAATACAATCAGGGTGGAGTAGAGCAGAAATATAATACAATCAGGGTGGAGTAGAGCAGAAATATAATACAATCAGGGTGGAGTAGAGCAGAAATATTATACAATCAGGGTGGAGTAGAGCAGAAATATAATACAATCAGGGTGGAGTAGAGCAGAAATATAATACAATCAGGGTGGAGTAGAGCAGAAATATTATACAATCAGGGTGGAGTAGAGCAGAAATATAATACAATTAGGGTGGAGTAGAGCAGAAATATTATACAATCAGGGTGGAGTAGAGCAGAAATATTATACAATCAGGGTGGAGTAGAGCAGAAATATAATACAATCAGGGTGGAGTAGAGCAGAAATATAATACAATCAGGGTGGAGTAGAGCAGAAATATAATACAATCAGGGTGGAGTAGAGCAGAAATATTATACAGTCAGGGTGGAGTAGAGCAGAAATATTATACAATCAGGGTGGAGTAGAGCAGAAATATTATACAGTCAGGGTGGAGTAGAGCAGAAATATTATACAATAGAACAGAAAACCATTACAGGAGAAGAGAAAATAATAGAATTAGAGTAGAATAATATAATGAGTAGAATATAATAGAATGTAACAGAAACTATTTAGAGTAGAATATAATAGAATTAGAGTATAATAATATAATGAGTAGAATATAATAGAATGTAACAGAAACTATTTAGAGTAGAAAATAATAGAATTAGTGTAGAATAATATAATGAGTAGAATATAATAGAATGTAACAGAAACTATTTAGAGTAGAAAATAATAGAATTAGTGTAGAATAATATAATGAGTAGAATATAATAGAATGTAACAGAAACTATTTAGAGTAGAAAATAATAGAATTAGTGTAGAATAATATAATGAGTAGAATATAATAGAATGTAACAATCTGTAGAATTACAGTATAATATAATAGAAAATAATTAGGACAGAATAGAATGAGTAGAAAATAACAGAATGTAACAGAAACTATTTAGAGTAGAAAATAATAGAATTAGAGTAGAATATAATAGAATAAGAAAAAATATAGTAGTATATAATATAAAACAGAACAGAATAGAATTAGAGTAGAATATAATAGAATGTAACAGAAACTATTTAGAGTAGAAAATAATAGAATTAGAGTATAATAATATAATGAGTAGAATATAATAGAATGTAACAGAAACTATTTAGAGTAGAATATAATAGAATTAGAGTATAATAATATAATGAGTAGAATATAATAGAATGTAACAGAAACTATTTAGAGTAGAATATAATAGAATTAGAGTATAATAATATAATGAGTAGAATATAATAGAATGTAACAATCTATTTAGAGTAGAAAATAATAGAATTAGAGTAGAATATAATAGAATAACAAAAAATATAGTAGTATATAATATAAAACAGAACAGAATAGAATTACAGTAGAATATAATAGAATGTAACAAAATAATTAGAGTACAATACAATAGGATATCATTAGAATACAATAAAACATACAATAAGATATCATTAGAGTAGAATACAAATACAGTAGAGTACAATACATATACAATAGGATATCATTAGAGTACAATAAAACATACAATAAGATATCATTAGAGTAGAGTACAATACATATACAATAGTATATCATTAGAGTAGAATAAAACATACAATAAGATATCATTAGAGTAGAATAAAACATACAATAAGATATCATTAGAGTAGAATACAATAGGATATCATTAGAGTAGAATAAAACATACAATAGGATATCATTAGAGTAGAATAAAACATAAAATAGGATATCATTAGAGTACAATACAATAGGATATCATTAGAGTACAATACAATAGGATATCATTAGAGTAGAGTACAATAAAACATACAATAGGATATCATTAGAGTACAATACAACAGACAGTAGGACAGCTACCTGAGTCGTGGGTATCCGCTGCCGGTAGGGTGCCCTACGAACGAGGCCTTGGTAGAGTACAATAGGATATCATTAGAGTAGAATACAACAGACAGTAGGACAGCTACCTGAGTCGTGGGTATCCGCTGCCGGTAGGGTGCCCTACGAACGAGGCCTTGGTAGAGTACAATAGGATATCATTAGAGTAGAATACAACAGACAGTAGGACAGCTACCTGAGTCGTGGGTATCCGCTGCCGGTAGGGTGCGCTACGAACGAGGCCTTGGTAGAGTACAATAGGATATCATTAGAGTAGAATACAACAGACAGTAGGACAGCTACCTGAGTCGTGGGTATCCGCTGCCGGTAGGGTGCCCTACGAACGAGGCCTTGGTAGAGTACAATAGGATATCATTAGAGTAGAATACAACAGACAGTAGGACAGCTACCTGAGTCGTGGGTATCCGCTGCCGGTAGGGTGCCCTACGAACGAGGCCTTGGTAGAGTACAATAGGATATCATTAGAGTAGAATACAACAGACAGTAGGACAGCTACCTGAGTCGTGGGTATCCGCTGCCGGTAGGGTGCCCTACGAACGAGGCCTTGGTAGAGTACAATAGGATATCATTAGAGTAGAATACAACAGACAGTAGGACAGCTACCTGAGTCGTGGGTATCCGCTGCCGGTAGGGTGCCCTACGAACGAGGCCTTGGTAGAGTACAATAGGATATCATTAGAGTAGAATACAACAGACAGTAGGACAGCTACCTGAGTCGTGGGTATCCGCTGCCGGTAGGGTGCCCTACGAACGAGGCCTTGGTAGAGTACAATAGGATATCATTAGAGTAGAATACAACAGACAGTAGGACAGCTACCTGAGTCGTGGGTATCCGCTGCCGGTAGGGTGCCCTACGAACGAGGCCTTGGTAGAGTACAATAGGATATCATTAGAGTAGAATACAACAGACAGTAGGACAGCTACCTGAGTCGTGGGTATCCGCTGCCGGTAGGGTGCCCTACGAACGAGGCCTGGTAGTCAACAGACATGATCCTCAGACTGAAGTAGTTCAGGTCAAAGGTCCCGAACACTTTTGGGTCATCAGGTATGGTGAGCAGAGGCTGGGGGCCCACCTGGAGGAGAGGAAAACACACAAGGTGAGCTCATCACACACACACACACACACACACACACACACACACACACGCACGGTACCGACCTGCTCGGAGAACTCTGATATGAGGATGAAGTCCTTAGTGAACTTGGCGTACGAGGTCTTGGCCCAGGGGTTAGCGTTGTTGTTCGATGGGAACAGAGGGACAGAGAATTCCTCTGGTACCACCCGGGGGTCGGGGTACCCTACCTCCCCAAAATCATCCTCTTTAGTAAACGTCACCACATCTGGGGCACCAATCATTTTCTCTGGACCGGGCGGGCCGGGGGTCAGCTATGACATCAGAGGAAGTCCATCCACTAGGCTAGCTGTCTGTCTGTCTGTCTGTCTGCCTGTCTGTCTGCCTGATAGCCAGTCTGTCTGTCTGTCGGTCTGTATCCCTCTACTGGCTGGGAGTAACAGTCCATGACACTGACGGTTGTCTCTGTCCCCGCATCAACATGACATCTGACCAAAGTCTGTCTGTCTGTTATACCTGTCTGTCTGTCTGTCACCGCTGTAATATAAACAATAACACTTAACACCGGGGACTATCTATCTGGCTCGGTCCCCCGGCTCCGTCCCCCGTACAGTACCGACGTCAGACGATGCAAAACGGAACACGACCGTATCCCGACCCCCCCCCCCCCATCAATGACACATTGCTCGTCCGGGAATCGTGCACCGTTACCGGGTAATATCGGCAGTGGGAACGTCATGTACTGGTATATATAAAAGTCCCAGTAGTTAATACAGTGAAAGTATTTGATGTAAAATGTACATCATGACCGTTGCCATATTTACTCCGCTGGTACTAACCACCTGACCAGCTCACATAAGGAAGTAGCTAGCTGTCCTAAAATTACAAACCCCCCTAATGTTACACATTCAACATAATTTAAAATTATAAATCACAATTTCAATCTTGAAAATAGATACTTCACGTAGTATTTTGGCGTAAAATTAAAGGACATCGAATAAAAAAAAAAATATTCACACGAACAGGACGTGTTTTTACGACCGTTGTTTTTACGACCGTTGTTTTTACGACAGCTGTTTTACGATAGTTGTTTTACGACAGTAGTTTTTACGACAGTTGTTGACAGGCGCGGAATTTGTAAAATCCATAACATCAAATTAGCTGCCGTTTAATCAACCCCTTTCAGTTGTCAAAAAAATAGTTTTAAAAACAACTTATTTATTGGCAGATTGGATCCACGTTACTTCGTACATTGCGGTTAGGTGATTAGGAAAAGTGTTAAAGTTAAGTTTCGGCAACTTCAGGCTTGAAGTTTGACATGACTTAGCTAGCTACTCCCATCAAGCTAACTGACATGTGAGATCTGGACAGTTTTATGAATAAATAACAGTTTGTAACAACAATTCTGGAGATA
>NW_027675466.1:2460000-2462500 GCF_965601325.2 Salmo salar
AGGGAATCAACTAAATGTATTGACCTCAGTAGGGAATCAACTAAATGAATTGAACTCAGTAGGGAATCAACTAAATGAATTGAACTCAGTAGGGAATCAACTAGATGTATTGACCTTAGTAGGGAATTGTGTGTTAGACAACCTGGTGTGTAGCCGTTAGCAACATTAGCGATGAAGCTAATGCTAACCTTCTTCCGACAGAGGAGAGTTAAATGGTAACTACAGAGTCGTCTATGGCTACATTTATTATTTGCATCAATTTTGCAAACTCTGCAATCACATGATTGCTACAGAAACGTGGCTAACCGGACAGAAACGTGGCTAACCGAACAGAGAAACGTGGCTAACCGAACAGAGAAACGTGGCTAACCGAACAGAAACGTGGCTAACCGAACAGAAACGTGGCTAACCGAACAGAAACAGAAACGTGGCTAACCGAACAGAAACGTGGCTAACCGAACAGAAACGTGGCTAACCGAACAGAAACGTGGCTAACCGAACAGAGAAACGTGGCTAACCGAACAGAAACGTGGCTAACCGTACAGAGACGTGGCTAACCGAACAGAAACGTGGCTAACCGAACAGAAACGTGGCTAACCGAACAGAAACGTGGCTAACCGAACAGAAACGTGGCTAACCGAACAGAAACGTGGCTAACCGAACAGAAACGTGGCTAAGCTAACAGAAACAGAAACGTGGCTAAGCTAACAGAAACAGAAACGTGGCTAACCGAACAGAAACGTGGCTAACCGAACAGAAACGTGGCTAACCGAACAGAAACGTGGCTAACCGAACAGAAACGTGGCTAACCGAACAGAAACGTGGCTAACCGAACAGAAACGTGGCTAACCGAACAGAAACGTGGCTAACCGAACAGAGAAACGTGGCTAACCGAACAGAAACGTGGCTAACCGTACAGAGACGTGGCTAACCGTACAGAGACGTGGCTAACCGAACAGAGACGTGGCTAACCGAACAGAAACGTGGCTAACCGAACAGAAACGTGGCTAACCAAACAGAGAAACGTGGCTAACCAAACAGAGAAACGTGGCTAACCGAACAGAAACGTGGCTAACAAAACAGAAACGTGGCTAACCGAACAGAAACGTGGCTAACCGAACAGAAACGTGGCTAACCGAACAGAAACGTGGCTAACCGAACAGAAACGTGGCTAACCGAACAGAAACGTGGCTAACCGAACAGAAACGTGGCTAACCGAACAGAAACGTGGCTAACCGAACAGAAACGTGGCTAACCGAACAGAGAAACGTGGCTAACCGAACAGAAACGTGGCTAACCGTACAGAGACGTGGCTAACCGTACAGAGACGTGGCTAACCGAACAGAGACGTGGCTAACCGAACAGAAACGTGGCTAACCAAACAGAGAAACGTGGCTAACCAAACAGAGAAACGTGGCTAACCGAACAGAAACGTGGCTAACAAAACAGAAACGTGGCTAACCGAACAGAAACGTGGCTAACCGAACAGAAACGTGGCTAAGCTAACAGAAACAGAAACGTGGCTAACCGAACAGAAACGTGGCTAACCGAACAGAATCGTGGCTAACCGAACAGAAACGTGGCTACAGAAACGTGGCTAACCGAACAGAAACGTGGCTAACCGAACAGAAACGTGGCTAACCGTACAGAGACGTGGCTAACCGTACAGAGACGTGGCTAACCGTACAGAAACGTCGCTAACCGAACAGAAACGTGGCTAACCGAACAGAAACGTGGCTAACCGAACAGAAACGTGGCTAACCAAACAGAGAAACGTGGCTAACCGAACAGAAACGTGGCTAACCGAACAGAAACGTGGCTAACCGAACAGAAACGTGGCTAACCAAACAGAGAAACGTGGCTAACCGAACAGAAACGTGGCTAACCGAACAGAAACGTGGCTAACCGAACAGAGACGTGGCTAACCGAACAGAAACGTGGCTAACCAAACAGAAACGTGGCTAACCAAACAGAGAAACGTGGCTAACCGAACAGAAACGTGGCTAACCGAACAGAGAAACGTGGCTAACCGAACAGAGACGTGGCTAACCGAACAGAAACGTGGCTAACCAAACAGAGAAACGTGGCTAACCGAACAGAAACGTAGCTAACCAAACAGAGAAACGTGGCTAACCGAACAGAAACGTGGCTAACCGAACAGAGACGTGGCTAACCGAACAGAAACGTGGCTAAGCTAACAGCGGTCTCTTCCACTTGCATTAAATGTTAACTACACCCTGTTTAAAATGTTTTTATTTTATCATTTTTAAATTTTTTAAATTTTTTATAAACATTTTCTTAACTCTATTTTCTTAAAATTGCATTGTTGGTAAGATCTCGTGATGTGGTGTAAACTTACAACAAACAATATTATTTTTAATTTATTAAAAAAGTGTGATTTTTGAGAGAACCTTAAAAAACTGAGAAAAACAGAAACCTGGAAAAACAACGGAATGAAAACACAACGTCCACTTCCTGTCCTCGTCAACGTCCACTTCCT